>NC_064308.1:265802-286802 GCF_023373825.1 Bactrocera dorsalis | reverse complement strand
CGGTGATTTCGCCGAGTTCTATCACTTACATTCATTTCCCTGCGCCATACGACACGTTCGGACTGGTCTCCACATAAATATTTTTTCATCGAGTTCCTTCACTCTTGTTGTTGATTTCGCCAGGTGTTATCACTTATATTCTCTCAACAAAACACAGAACTCAAAATGTCTGTATCTAAATTTAAATTTAGACAGAAATGTCCTGTGTTTGGCATATATCCGTACAATCTCTCTGAGTCCCAGTTACCTACTTACCATGATGTTCTTTTGTGTTATCAGTTTGAAAGATTTGGTATAGGGCGACTCCGAGGCGACAACTATGAACCTAGGAGTAAAGAGGTTACTGAAATAGTTGCAAAAAAGGTTGAAAATACTTTCAAAAAGTCATCTATTCCGATAGTTTCACACACCAGAGTTGTACAAATGCTCACCACATACCATAAGAAATTTCTGACTCTTAAAAAAATGTTTTTAAGGAACCCAATAGGTTTGAGCTCTAAAAGAGACGACTTTGTCACTGACAAATGCAAGATTAGTCGGGCAAAAAAAGTGTTGGTGTTAAGCTCCAGAACACCGAAAGTATTGACTCCGTATATGGGCTGTATTTTGACGGCCGCAAAGACAATACACTTACACAAGTCAGCGAAGGTGAAAAGTACTACCGCGACACTGTCAAAGAGGAACATATTTCTCTTATAGCGGAACCTGGTTGTCATTACTTTGGCCACGTCACTTCTCCTTCTGGGTCAGCTGAGGATGAGACGCAAGCTAATATGGCAACATTTACAAGACAATTCAGTTGATGTGGAACATCTAGAAGTTGTCGGTGCTGATGACACCAACACGAACACAGGTTGGAAAGGTGGAATCATTCGGAAACTAGGAGAAAGAATAGGTAGGCCATTACAGTGGGTTGTTTGTCTTCTACATTTCAACGAACTTCCATTCCGTGCTCTTTTCGAACACATAGATGGTGTCTCAAAGAGTCCAAATACATTCTCTGGCGACATAGGTAAACTGCTCCCTTATTGTGAGAAGTTGCCTGTTGTCAAATTTGAAAGTTTTCCGTCCTGCCAATTACCTTCTGAGGTTATTAATCCGACCCAACTTAGCACAGACCAAGCTTATCTCTATAAAATATCAGAAGTTGTTATTTCCGGTCAATGTTCCTCAAATTTAGCGTCGATGCATCCAGGTAACATGTGCAAATCTCGCTGGCTCACCTGTGCAAATAGAATTCTGAGATTATACATTTCTACTGACAAACCAACAAAGGAAATAAAGATTTTGGTCAAGTACATACTTACAGTTTACTCATCTTTGTGGTTCTCAATAATATTCAACAGGTCAATCAAAGATGGCTCGCGCCATCTCTATGCTGCAATTCAAAGGTCGAGATACTTATCTGCTAAACTGCGCATGGTTGTCGATTCATCCATTCAACAGAATGCTTTCTTTGCTCTTCCAGAAAACATTCTCCTTAGTATGATGACTGACGAACGGATAGAAGTCAGAAAGTTGGCCCTTGACCGTCTTCTGGCAGCCAGAGAAGCAGGGTCTGACACCATAAATGGAAGAGTTAGATGTATTAAAGTGCCAAAGCTGAATTTCAAAGCCAATACTTATTACGATATGATTAACTGGAAGACTATTACCTTGACTGTTCCACCAGTTCTTTGTTCAGTTTCTAACGAAGAACTCATAAAAGGGCTGTCGGGAGACACTGCAGAGGTATGGAAATTTAGTGAATTCCCCTCTCACACCGTGGCAGTCGAGAGAATCGTCAAACTGGTGACAGAGGCATCTTCTAAAGTTATTGGCCCCCAATCTCGTGATCTTTTTATACGCTCTACACTGAAATCTAGGCAACAAGTGCCAAAGTTTAGTACAAAATCTGATTTTATCAATAAATTTGACACAGATTCAGACTAAAACAAGCCTGACATATGGTTGGTTGGTTGGGTTAGGCTTGGGAGGAACCCGAAGAGCAGCTACCTCCACGCGGTGGGTTCTGGGTGACCAATACAGGTTAGCTGAGAGCTGCAACAATTTTGACCTTGCGCTGTGGCGCGCCGCCTTTTCGCTCGTATCTCGGGAACGATTCGTCCTACGGCCATGATCACATATACCATTTCGGTAGCAAATGACGTGACAAATAACTTTTGTTTTATACATTTTGCCATGAGATGCGTATTTCAGGTGCTAGGTAGACAATTTCACGATTTTAGGCAAATTTCCGAAATTTCGAGGCCGAGGTTCGGGTTGAAGATGCAATCCGATCTCAAAACAAAAAGTTGCATTGGAATCAGGAAGTACTAAGGCAACTTTTCCGCACTATTAAAAATACCGAATCGAAAAAATTCCGGAATCGACCCACCCTAGTGCATATGTACTTAAAAAATGGATTCTACACCTTAATATAAGATTGTGAAATTTTTCCAAATGCACTGTCGTTATGGCTATATGACATCTCCAATAACCTCAAAACGGCGAATTATCATAAATATGTATAGTTCATATTTTGACACAACTTGGTATCTAGTGCTTATTGTATATGTACTAAAAAATCGATTCTACGCCTTAATATAAGATTGTGAATTTTTTCCAAATACACTGTCGTTATGGTTATGTGGCAACTCCAATAACTTCAAAACGGTTAATTAGCATAAATATATATAGTTCATATTTTTACGCAACTTGGTATCGAGTGCTTACTGCATATGTACTAAAAAATCGATTCTACACCTTAATATAAGATTGTGAAATTTTTCCAAATACACTGTCGTTATGGCTATATGACAACTCCAATAACTTCAAAAAGGCTAATTAACATAAATATGTAAAGTTCATATTTTTACGCGACTTGGTATCGATTGCTTAGTGCATATGTACTAAAAAATCGATTCTACACCTAAATATAAGATTGTGAAATTTTTCCAAATACACTGTCGTTATGGCTGTATGGCAACTCCAATAACCTCAATACAGCTAATTAGCATAAATATGTATAGTTCTTATTTTTACGCAACTTGGTATCGATTGCTAAAAGCATATGTACTAAAAAATCGATTCTACACCTTAATATAAGATTGTGAAATTTTTCCAAATGCACTGTCGTTATGGTTATATGACATCTCCAATAACCTCAAAACGGTTAATTAGCATAAATATGTATAGTTCATATTTTTACGCAACTTGGTATCGATTGCTTAGTGCATATGTACTAAAAAATCGATTCTACACCTTAATATAAGATTGTGAAATTTTTCCAAATACACTGTCGTTATGGCTATATGGCAACTCCAATAACCTCAAAACGGTTAATTAGCATAAATATATATAGTTCATATTTTTACGCAACTTGGTATCGATTGCTTAATGTATATGTACTAAAAAATGGATTCTACACCTTAATATAAGATTGTGAAATTTTTCCAAATACACTGTCGTTACGGCTATATGACATCTCCAATAACCTCAAAACGGCGAATTATCATAAATATGTATAGTTCATATTTTGACACAACTTGGTATCTAGTGCTTATTGTATATGTACTAAAAAATCGATTCTACGCCTTAATATAAGATTGTGAATTTTTTCCAAATACACTGTCGTTATGGTTATGTGGCAACTCCAATAACTTCAAAACGGTTAATTAGCATAAATATGTATAGTTCATATTTTTACGCAACTTGGTATCGAGTGCTTAGTGCATATGTACTAAAAAATCGATTCTACACCTTAATATAAGATTGTGAAATTTTTCCAAATACACTGTCGTTATGGCTATATGACAACTCCAATAACTTCAAAACGGTTAATTAGCATAAATATGTATAGTTCATATTTTTACGCAACTTGGTATCGATTGCTTAGTGCATATGTACTAAAAAATCGATTCTACACCTTAATATAAGATTGTGAAATTTTTCCAAATACACTGTCGTTATGGCTGTATGACAACTCCAATAACCTCAATACAGCTAATTAGCATAAATATGTATAGTTCATATTTTTACGCAACTTGGTATCGATTTCTTAGTGCATATGTACTTAAAAATCGATTCTACACCTTAATATAAGATTGTGAAATTTTTCCAAATACACTGTCGTTATGGCTATATGACAACTCCAATAACCTCAAAACGGTTAATTAGCATAAATATGTATAGTTCATATTTTTACGCAACTTGGTATCGATTGCTTAATGTATATGTACTAAAAAATCGATTCTACACCTTAATATAAGATTGTGAAATTTTTCCAAATACACTGTCGTTATGGCTATATGACAACTCCAATAACCTCAAAACGGCTAATAAGCATAAATATGTATAGTTCATATTTTTACGCAACTTGGTATCGATTGCTTAGTGCATATGTACTAAAAAATCGATTCTACACCTTAATATAAGATTGTGAAATTTTTCCAAATACACTGTCGTTATGGCTATATGACAACTCCAATAACTTCAAAAAGGCTAATTAGCATAAATATGTATAGTTCATATTTTTACGCAACTTGGTATCGATTGCTTAGTGCATATGTACTAAAAAATCGATTCTACACCTTAATATAAGATTGTGAAATTTTTCCAAATACACTGTCGTTACGGCTATATGACATCTCCAATAACCTCAAAACGGCTAATAAGCATAAATATGTATAGTTCATATTTTTACGCAACTTGGGATCGGTTACTTAGTGCATACGTACTAAAAAATCGATTCTACAACTTAATATAAGATTGTGAAATTTTTCCAAATACACTGTCGTTACGGCTATATGACAACTCCAATAACCTCAAAACGGTTAATTAGCATAAATATGTATAGTTCATATTTTTACGCAACTTGGTATCGAGTGCTTAGTGCATATGTACTAAAAAATCGATTCCACACCTTAATATAAGATTGTGAAATTTTTCCAAATACACTGTCGTTACGGCTATATGACATCTCCAAAAACCTCAAAACAGCTAATTAGCATAAATATGTATAGTTCATATTTTTACGCAACTTGGTATCGATTTCTTACTCCATATGTACTATAAAATCGATTCTACACCTTAATATGAGATTGTGAAATTTTTCCAAATACACTGTCGTTACGGCTATATGACATCTCCAAAAACCTCAAAACAGCTAATTAGCATAAATATGTACAGTTCATATTTTTACGCAACTTGGGATCGGTTACTTAGTGCGTATGTACTAAAGATCGATTCTACGCCTTAATATAAGATTGTGAAATTTAACCAAATGAACTGTCGTTACGGCTATATGACATCTCCAATAACCTCAAAACAGCTAATTAGCATAAATATGTATAGTTCATATTTTTCTGCAACTTGGTATCGGTTACTTAGTGCATATGTACTAAAACATCGATTCTACATCTTAATATAAGATTGTGAAATTTTTCCAAATACACTGTCGTTACGGCTATATGACATCTCCAATAACCTCAAAACGGTTAATTAGCATAAATATGTATAGTTCATATTTTTACGCAACTTGGTATCGATTGCTTAGTGCATATGTACTAAAAAATCGATTCTACACCTTAATATAAGATTGTGAAATTTTTCCAAATACACTGTCGTTATGGCTATATGGCAACTCCAATAACCTCAAAACGGTTAATTAGCATAAATATGTATAGTTCATATTTTTACGCAACTTGGTATCGATTGCTAAGTGCATATGTACTAAAAAATCGATTCTACACCTTAATATAAGATTGTGAAATTTTTCCAAATACACTGTCGTTACGGCTATATGACATCTCCAATAACCTCAAAACGGTTAATTAGCATAAATATGTATAGTTCATATTTTTACGCAACTTGGTATCGATTACTTAGTGCATATGTACTAAAAATCGATTCTACACCTTAATATAAGATTGTGAAATTTTTCCAAATACACTGTCGTTACGGCTATATGACAACTCCAATAACCTCAAAACAGCTAATTAGCATAAATATGTATAGTTCATATTTTTACGCAACTTGGTATCGATTGCTTAGTGCATATGTACTAAAAAATCGATTCTACACCTTAATATAAGATTGTGAAATTTTTCCAAATACACTGTCGTTACGGCTATATGACATCTCCAATAACCTCAAAACGGCTAATAAGCATAAATATGTATAGTTCATATTTTTACGCAACTTGGTATCGATTGCTTAGTGCATATGTACTAAAAAATCGATTCTACACCTTAATATAAGATTGTGAAATTTTTCCAAATACACTGTCGTTATGGCTATATGACAACTCCAATAACCTCAAAACGGCTAATTAGCATAAATATGTATAGTTCATATTTTTACGCAACTTGGTATCGATTGCTTAGTGCATATGTACTAAAAAATCGATTCTACACCTTAATATAAGATTGTGAAATTTTTCCAAATACACTGTCGTTATGGCTATATGACAACTCCAATAACCTCAAAACGGTTAATTAGCATAAATATGTATAGTTCATATTTTTACGCAACTTGGTATCGATTGCTTAGTGCATATGTACTAAAAAATCGATTCTACACCTTAATATAAGATTGTGAAATTTTTCCAAATACACTGTCGTTACGGCTATATGACATCTCCAATAACCTCAAAACGGTTAATTAGCATAAATATGTATAGTTCATATTTTTACGCAACTTGGTATCGATTGTTTAGTGCATATGTACTAAAAAATCGATTCTACACCTTAATATAAGATTGTGAAATTTTTCCAAATACACTGTCGTTACGGCTATATGACAACTCCAATAACCTCAAAACGGTTAATTAGCATAAATATGTATAGTTCATATTTTTACGCAACTTGGTATCGATTGCTTAGTGCATATGTACTAAAAAATCGATTCTACACCTTAATATAAGATTGTGAAATTTTTCCAAATACACTGTCGTTACGGCTATATGACAACTCCAATAACCTCAAAACGGCTAATAAGCATAAATATGTATAGTTCATATTTTTACGCAACTTGGTATCGATTTCTTAGTGCATATGTACTAAAAAATCGATTCTACACCTTAATATAAGATTGTGATTTTCCAAATACACTGTCGTTACGGCTATATGACATCTCCAATAACCTCAAAACGGCTAATTTGCATATATATGTATAGTTAATATTTTTACGCAACTTGGTATCGATTTCTTAGTGCATATGTACTGAAAAATCGATTCTACACCTTAATATAAGATTGTGAAATTTATCCAAATACACTGTCGTTACGGCTATATGACATCTCCAAAAACCTCAAAACAGCTAATTAGCATAAATGTGTATAGTTCATATTTTTACGCAACTTGGTATCGATTTCTTAGTGCATCTGTACTAAAAAATCGATTCTACACCTTAATATAAGATTGTGAAATTTTTCCAAATACACTGTCGTTACGGCTATATGATAACTCCAATAACCTCGAAACGGTTAATTATCATAAATATGTATAGTTCATATTTTTACGCAACTTGGTATAGATTGCTTAGTGCATATGTAATTAAAAAAATCGATTCTACACCTTAATATAAGATTGTGAAATTTATCCAAATACACTGTCGTTATGGCTATATGACATCTCCAATAACCTCAAAACGGCTAATTAGCATAAATATGTATAGTTCATATTTTTACGCAACTTGGTATCGATTGCTTAGTGCATATGTACTAAAAAATGGATTCTACACCTTAATATAAGATTGTGTAATTTTTCCAAATACACTGTCGTTATGGCTGTATGGCAACTCCAATAACCTCAAAACGGTTAATTAGCATAAATACGTGTAGTTCATATTTTTACGCAACTTGGTATAGATTGCTTAGTGCATCTGTACTAAAAAATCGATTCTACACCTTAATATAAGATTGTGAAATTTTTCCAAATACACTGTCGTTACGGCTATATGACATCTCCAATAACCTCAAAACGGTTAATTAGCATAAATATGTATAGTTCATATTTTTACGCAACTTGGTATACATTGCTTAGTGCATATGTACTAAAAGATCGATTCTACACCTTAATATAAGATTGTGAAATTTTTCCAAATACACTGTCGTTATGGCTATATGACAACTCCAATAACCTCAAAACGGTTAATTAGCATAAATATGTATAGTTCATATTTTTACGCAACTTGGTATCGATTGCTTAGTGCATATGTACTAAAAAATCGATTCTACACCTTAATATAAGATTGTGAAATTTTTCCAAATACACTGTCGTTACGGCTATATGACATCTCCAATAACCTCAAAACGGTTAATTAGCATAAATATGTATAGTTCATATTTTTACGCAACTTGGTATCGATTTCTTAGTGCATATGTACTTCAATATCGATTCTACACCTTAATATAAGATTGTGAATTTTTTCCAAATACACTGTCGTTATGGCTATATGACAACTCCAATAACCTCAAAAGGGTTAGTACGCATAAATATGTAAAGTTCATATTTTTACGCAACTTGGTATCGATTGCTTAGTGCATATGTACTAAAAAATGGATTCTACACCTTAATATAAGATTGTGAAATTTTTCCAAATACACTGTCGTTATGGCTATATGACAACTCCAATAAAGTCAAAACGGCTAATTAGCATAAATATGTATAGTTCATATTTTTACGCAACTTGGTATCGATTGCTTAGTGCATATGTACTACAAAACAGATTCTACACCTTAATATAAGATTGTGAAATTTTTCCAAATACACTGTCGTTATGGCTATATGACAACTCCAATAACCTCAAAACGGTTAATTAGCATAAATATATATAGTTCATATTTTTACGCAACTTGGTATAGATTGCTTAGTGAATATGTACTAAAAAATCGATTCTACACCTTAATATAAGATTGTGAAATTTTTCCAAATACACTGTCGTTATGGCTATATGACAACTCCAATAACCTCAAAACGGTTAATTGGCATAAATATGTATAGTTCATATTTTTACGCAACTTGGTATCGATTGCTTAGTGCATATGTACTACAAAATCGATTCTACACCTTAATATAAGATTGTGAAATTTTTCCAAATACACTGTCGTTATGGCTATATGACAACTCCAATAACCTCAAAAACGGTTAATTAGTATAAATTTGTAAAGTTCATATTTTTACGCAACTTTGTATAGATTGCTTAGTGCATATGTACTAAAAAATCGATTCTACACCTTAATATTAGATTGTGAAATTTTTCCAAATACACTGTCGTTATGGCTATATGACAACTCCAATAACCTCAAAACGGTTAATTAGCATAAATATGTATAGTTCATATTTTTAGGCAACTTGGTATCGGCTACTTAGTGCATATGTACTAAAAAATGGATTCTACACCTTAATATAAGATTGTGAAATTTTTCCAAATACACTGTCGTTATGGCTATATGACAACTCCAATAACCTCAAAACAGCTAATTAGCATAAATATGTGTAGTTCACATTTTTACGCAACTTGGTATAGATTGCTTAGTGCATATGTACTAAAAAATCGATTCTACACCTTAATATAAGATTGTGAAATTTTTCCAAATACACTGTTGTTATGGCTATATGACATCTCCAATAACCTCAAAACGGTTAATTAGCATAACTATGTATAGTTCATATTTTTACGCAACTTGGTATCGATTGCTTAGTGCATATGTACTAAAAAATCGATTCTACACCTTAATATAAGATTGTGAAATTTTTCCAAATACACTGTCGTTATGGCTATATGACAACTCCAATAACCTCAAAACGGTTAATTAGCATAAATATGTATAGTTCATATTTTTACGCAACTTGGTATCGATTGCTTAGTGCATATGTACTAAAAAATGGATTCTACACCTTAATATAAGATTGTGAAATTTTTCCAAATACACTGTCGTTATGGCTATATGACAACTCCAATAACCTCAAAACGGTTAATTAGCATAAATATGTATAGTTCATATTTTTACGCAACTTGGTATCGATTGCTTAGTGCATATGTACTAAAAAATCGATTCTACACCTTAATATAAGATTGTGAAATTTTTCCAAATACACTGTCGTTACGGCTATATGACATCTCCAATAACCTCAAAACGGTTAATTAGCATAAATATGTATAGTTCATATTTTTACGCAACTTGGTTTCGATTGCTTAGTGCATATGTACTACAAAATCGATTCTACACCTTAATATAAGATTGTGAAATTTTTCCAAATACACTGTCGTTATGGCTATATGACAACTCCAATAACCTCAAAACGGTTAATTAGCATAAATATATATAGTTCATATTTTTACGCAACTTGGTATCGATTTCTTAGTCCATATGGACTAAAAAATCGATTCTACACCTTAATATAAGATTGTGAAATTTTTCCTAATGCACTGTCGTTATGGCTATATGACAACTCCAATAACCTCAAAACGGTTAATTAGCATAAATATGTATAGTTCATATTTTTACGCAACTTGGTATCGATTGCTTAGTGCATATGTACTAAAAAATCGATTCTACACCTTAATATAAGATTGTGAAATTTTTCCAAATACACTGTCGTTACGGCTATATGACATCTCCAATAACCTCAAAACGGTTAATTAGCATAAATATGTATAGTTCATATTTTTACGCAACTTGGTATCGATTGTTTAGTGCATATATACTAAAAAATCGATTCTACACCTTAATATAAGATTGTGAAATTTTTCCAAATACACTGTCGTTACGGGTATATGATATCTCCAATAACCTCAAAACGGTTAATTAGCATAAATATGTATAGTTCCTATTTCTACGCAACTTGGTATCGATTTCTTAGTGCATATGTACTAAAAAATCGATTCTACACCTTAATATGAGATTGTGAAATTTTTCCAAATACACTGTCGTTATGGCTATATGACAACTCCAATAACCTCAAAACGGTTAATTAGCATAAATATGTATAGTTCATATTTTTGCGCAACTTGGTATCGATTGCTTAGTGCATCTGTACTAAAAAATCGATTCTACACCTTAATATAAGATTGTGAAATTTTTCCAAATACACTGTCGTTATGGCTATATGACATCTCCAATAACCTCAAAACGGTTAATTAGCATAAATATGTATAGTTCATATTTTTACGCAACTTGGTATCGAGTGCTTAGTGCATATGTACTAAAAAATCGATTCTACACCTTAATATAAGATTGTGAAATTTTTCCAAATACACTGTCGTTATGGCTATATGACAACTCCAATAACCTCAAAAAGGCTAATTAGCATAAATATGTATAGTTCATATTTTTACGCAACTTGGTATCGATTGCTTAGTGCATATGTACTAAAAAATCGATTCTACACCTTAATATAAGATTGTGAAATTTTTCCAAATACACTGTCGTTACGGCTATATGACATCTCCAATAACCTCAAAACGGTTAATTAGCATAAATATGTATAGTTCATATTTTTACGCAACTTGGTATCGATTGCTTAGTGCATATGGACTAAAAAATCGATTCTACACCTTAATATAAGATTGTGAAATTTTTCCAAATACACTGTCGTTGTGGCTATATGACATCTCCAATAACCTCAAAACGGTTAATTAGCATAAATATGTATAGTTCATATTTTTACGCAACTTGGTATCGATTGCTTAGTGCATCTGTACTAAAAAATCGATTCTACACCTTAATATAAGATTGTGAAATTTTTCCAAATACACTGTCGTTATGGCTATATGACAACTCCAATAACCTCAAAACGGTTAATTAGCATAAATATGTATAGTTCATATTTTTACGCAACTTGGTATAGATTGCTTAGTGCACATGTACTAAAAAATCGATTCTACACCTTAATATAAGATTGTGAAATTTTTCCAAATACACTGTCGTTATGGCTATATGACATCTCCAATAACCTCAAAACGGTTAATTAGCATAAATATGTATAGTTCATATTTTTACGCAACTTGGTATCGATTACTTAGTGCATATGTACTAAAAAATCGATTCTACACCTTAATATAAGATTGTGAAATTTTCCAAATACACTGTCGTTACGGCTATATGACATCTCCAGTAACCTCAAAACGGTTAATTAGCATAAATATATATAGTTCATATTTTTACGCAACTTGGTATCGAGTGCTTAGTGCATATGTACTAAAAAATCGATTCTACACCTTAATATAAGATTGTGAAATTTTTCCAAATACACTGTCGTTACGGCTATATGACATCTCCAATAACCTCAAAACAGCTAATTAGCATAAATATGTATAGTTCATATTTTTTACGCAACTTGGTATCGATTGCTTAGTGCATATGTACTAAAAAATCGATTCTACACCTTAATATAAGATTGTGAAATTTTTCCAAATACACTGTCGTTACGGCTATATGACATCTCCAATAACCTCAAAACGGTTAATTAGCATAAATATGTATAGTTCATATTTTTACGCAACTTGGTATCGATTAGTGCATATGTACTAAAAAATCGATTCTACACCTTAATATAAGATTGTGAAATTTTTCCAAATACACTGTCGTTATGGCTATATGACATCTCCAATAACCTCGAAACAGCTAATTAGCATAAATATGTATAGTTCATATTTTTACGCAACTTGGTATCGATTGCTTAGTGCATATGTACTAAAAAATCGATTCTACACCTTAATATAAGATTGTGAAATTTTTCCAAATACACTGTCGTTATGGCTATATGACAACTCCAATAACCTCAAAACGGTTAATTAGCATAAATATGTATAGTTCATATTTTTACGCAACTTGGTATCGATTGCTTAGTGCATATGTACTAAAAAATCGATTCTACACCTTAATATAAGATTGTGAAATTTTTCCAAATACACTGTCGTTATGGCTGTATGACAACTCCAATAACCTCAAAACGGTTAATTAGCATAAATATGTATAGTTCATATTTTTACGCAACTTGGTATCGATTGCTTAGTGCATATGTACTAAAAAATCGATTCTACACCTTAATATAAGATTGTGAAATTTTTCCAAATACACTGTCGTTACGGCTATATGACATCTCCAATAACCTCAAAACGGTTAATTAGCATAAATATGTATAGTTCATATTTTTGCGCAACTTGGTATCGATTGCTTAGTGCATATGTACTAAAAAATCGATTCTACACCTTAATATAAGATTGTGAAATTTTTCCAAATACACTGTCGTTATGGCTATATGACAACTCCAATAACCTAAAAAAGGCTAATTAGAATAAATATGTATAGTTCATATTTTTACGCAACTTGGTATCGATTGCTTAGTGCATATGTACTAAAAAATCGATTCTACACCTTAATATAAGATTGTGAAATTTTTCCAAATACACTGTCGTTATGGCTATATGACATCTCCAATAACCTCAAAACAGCTAATTAGCATAAATATGTATAGTTCATATTTTTACGCAACTTGGTATCGATTACTTAGTGCATATGTACTAAAAAATCGATTCTACACCTTAATATAAGATTGTGAAATTTTTCCAAATACACTGTCGTTACGGCTATATGACAACTCCAATAACCTCAAAACGGCTAATTAGCATAAATATGTATAGTTCATATTTTTACGCAACTTGGTATCGGTTACTTAGTGCATATGTACTAAAAAATCGATTCTACACCTTAATATAAGATTGTGAAATTTTTCCAAATACACTGTCGTTACGGCTATATGACAACTCCAATAACCTCAAAACAGCTAATTAGCATAAATATGTATAGTTCATATTTTTACGCAACTTGGTATCGATTTCTTAGTGCATATGTACTAAAAAATCGATTCTACACCTTAATATAAGATTGTGAAATTTTTCCAAATACACTGTCGTTACGGCTATATGACATCTCCAATAACCTCAAAACAGCTAATTAGCATAAATATGTATAGTTCATATTTTTACGCAACTTGGTATCGATTACTTAGTGCATATGTACTAAAAAATCGATTCTACACCTTAATATAAGATTGTGAAATTTTTCCAAATACACTGTCGTTACGGCTATATGACATCTCCAATAACCTCAAAACGGTTAATTAGCATAAATATGTATAGTTCATATTTTTACGCAACTTGGTATCGAGTGCTTAGTGCATATGTACTAAAAAATCGATTCTACACCTTAATATAAGATTGTGAAATTTTTCCAAATACACTGTCGTTATGGCTATATGACAACTCCAATAACCTCAAAACAGCTAATTAGCATAAATATGTATAGTTCATATTTTTACGCAACTTGGTATCGATTACTTAGTGCATATGTACTAAAAAATCGATTCTACACCTTAATATAAGATTGTGAAATTTTTCCAAATACACTGTCGTTATGGCTATATGACATCTCCAATAACCTCAAAACGGTTAATTAGCATAAATATGTATAGTTCATATTTTTACGCAACTTGGTATCGATTACTTAGTGCACATGTACTAAAAAATCGATTCTACACCTTAATATAAGATTGTGAAATTTTTCCAAATACACTGTCGTTATGGCTATATGACATCTCCAATAACCTCAAAACGGCTAATTAGCATAAATATGTATAGTTCATATTTTTACGCAACTTGGTATCGATTGCTTAATGCATATGTACTAAAAAATCGATTCTACACCTTAATATAAGATTGTGAAATTTTTCCAAATACACTGTCGTTACGGCTATATGACAACTCCAATAACCTCAAAACGGTTAATTAGCATAAATATGTATAGTTCATATTTTTACGCAACTTGGTATCGATTGCTTAGTGCATATGTACTAAAAAATCGATTCTACACCTTAATATAAGATTGTGAAATTTTTCCAAATACACTGTCGTTACGGCTATATGACATCTCCAATAACCTCAAAACAGCTAATTAGCATAAATATGTATAGTTCATATTTTTACGCAACTTGGTATCGATTACTTAGTGCATATGTACTAAAAAATCGATTCTACACCTTAATATAAGATTGTGAAATTTTTCCAAATACACTGTCGTTATGGCTATATGACAACTCCAATAACCTCAAAACGGTTAATTAGCATAAATATGTATAGTTCATATTTTTACGCAACTTGGGATCGGTTACTTAGTGCATACGTACTAAAAAATCGATTCTACAACTTAATATAAGATTGTGAAATTTTTCCAAATACACTGTCGTTACGGCTATATGACATCTCCAATAACCTCAAAACGGCTTATTAGAATAAATATGTATAGTTCATATTTTTACGCAACTTGGTATAGATTGCTTAGTGTATCTGTAATAAAAGATCGATTCTACACCTTAATATAAGATTGTGAAATTTTTCCAAATACACTGTCGTTATGGCTATATGACAACTCCAATAACGTCAAAACGGTTAATTAGCATAAATATGTAAAGTTCATATTTTTACGCAACTTGGTATCGATTGCTTAGTGCATATGTACTAAAAAATCGATTCTACACCTTAATATAAGATTGTGAAATTTTTCCAAATACACTGTCGTTACGGCTATATGACATCTCCAATAACCTCAAAACGGTTAATTAGCATAAATATGTATAGTTCATATTTTTACGCAACTTGGTATAGATTGCTTAGTGCATATGTACTAAAAAATCGATTCTACACCTTAATATAAGATTGTGAAATTTTTCCAAATACACTGTCGTTATGGCTATATGACAACTCCAATAACCTCAAAACAGATAATTAGCATAAACATGTACAGTTCGTATTTTTACGCAACTTGGTATCGGTTATTTAGTGCATCTGTACTAAAAAATCGATTCTACAACTTAATATAACATTGTGAAATTTTTCCAAATACACTGTCGTTACGGCTATATGACAACCCCAATAACCTCAAAACGGTTAATTAGCATAAATATGTAAGTTCATATTTTTACGCAACTTGGTATAGATTGCTTAGTACATATGTACTAAAAAATCAATTCTACACCTTAATATAAGATTGTGAAATTTTTCCAAATACACTGTCGTTATGGCTATATGACATCTCCAATAACCTCAAAACGGTTAATTAGCATAAATATGTATAGTTCATATTTTTACGCAACTTGGTATCGATTGCTTAGTGCATATGTACTAAAAAATCGATTCTACACCTTAATATAAGATTGTGAAATTTTTCCAAATACACTGTCGTTACGGCTATATGACATCTCCAATAACCTCAAAACAGCTAATTAGCATAAATATGTATAGTTCATATTTTTACGCAACTTGGTATCGATTACTTAGTGCATATGTACTAAAAAATCGATTCTACACCTTAATATAAGATTGTGAAATTTTTCCAAATACACTGTCGTTACGGCTATATGACATCTCCAATAACCTCAAAACAGCTAATTAGCATAAATATGTATAGTTCATATTTTTACGCAACTTGGTATCGATTTCTTAGTGCATATGTACTAAAAAATCGATTCTACACCTTAATATAAGATTGTGAAATTTTTCCAAATACACTGTCGTTACGGCTATATGACATCTCCAATAACCTCAAAACGGTTAATTAGCATAAATATGTATAGTTCATATTTTTACGCAACTTGGTATCGATTGCTTAGTGCATATGTACTAAAAAATCGATTCTACACCTTAATATAAGATTGTGAAATTTTTCCAAATACACTGTCGTTATGGCTATATGACAACTCCAATAACCTCAAAACGGTTAATTAGCATAAATATGTATAGTTCATATTTTTACGCAACTTGGTATCGATTGCTTAGTGCATATGTACTAAAAAATCGATTCTACACCTTAATATAAGATTGTGAAATTTTTCCAAATACACTGTCGTTACGGCTATATGACATCTCCAATAACCTCAAAACGGTTAATTAGCATAAATATGTATAGTTCATATTTTTACGCAACTTGGTATCGATTGCTTAGTGCATATGTACTAAAAAATCGATTCTACACCTTAATATAAGATTGTGAAATTTTTCCAAATACACTGTCGTTATGGTTATGTGGCAACTCCAATAACTTCAAAACGGTTAATTAGCATAAATATATATAGTTCATATTTTTACGCAACTTGGTATAGATTGCTTAGTGCATATGTACTAAAAAATCGATTCTACACCTTAATATAAGATTGTGAAATTTTTCCAAATACACTGTCGTTATGGCTATATGACAACTCCAATAACCTCAAAACGGTTAATTAGCATAAATATGTATAGTTCATATTTTTACGCAACTTGGTATCGATTGCTTAGTGCATATGTACTAAAAAATCGATTCTACGCCTTAATATAAGATTGTGAAATTTTTCCAAATACACTGTCGTTATGGCTATATGACATCTCCAATAACCTCAAAACAGCTAATTAGCATAAATATGTATAGTTCATATTTTTACGCAACTTGGTATCGATTGCTTGAGGCATATGTACTAAAAAATCGATTCTACACCTTAATATAAGATTGTGAAATTTTTCCAAATACACTATCGTTACGGCTATATGACAACTCCAATAACCTCAAAACAGCTAATTAGCATAAATATGTATAGTTCATATTTTTACGCAACTTGGTATCGATTGCTTAGTGCATATGTACTAAAAAATCGATTCTACACCTTAATATAAGATTGTGAAATTTTTCCAAATACACTGTCGTTATGGCTATATGACAACTCCAATAACCTCAAAACGGTTAATTAGCATAAATATGTATAGTTCATATTTTTACGCAACTTGGTATCGATTGCTTAGTGCATATGTACTAAAAAATCGATTCTACACCTTAATATAAGATTGTGAAATTTTTCCAAATACACTGTCGTTATGGCTATATGACAACTCCAATAACCTCAAAACGGTTAATTAGCATAAATATGTATAGTTCATATTTTTACGCAACTTGGTATCGATTGCTTAGTGCATATGTACTAAAAAATCGATTCTACACCTTAATATAAGATTGTGTAATTTTTCCAAATACACTGTCGTTATGGCTATATGACAACTCCAATAACCTCAATACAGCTAATTAGCATAAATATGTATAGTTCATATTTTTACGCAACTTGGTATAGATTGCTTAGTGCATATGTACTAAAAAATCGATTCTACACCTTAATATAAGATTGTGAAATTTTTCCAAATACACTGTCGTTATGGCTATATGACAACTCCAATAACCTCAAAACGGTTAATTAGCATAAATACATATAGCTCATATTTTTACGCAGCTTGGTATCGATTGCTTAATGTATATGTACTACAGAATCGATTCTACACCTTAATATAAGATTGTGAAATTTTTCCAAATACACTGTCGTTACGGCTATATGATAACTCCAATAACCTCAAAACGGTTAATTAGCATAAATATGTATAGTTCATATTTTTACGCAACTTGGTATCGATTGCTTAGTGCATATGTACTAAAAAATCGGTTCTTCACCTTAATATAAGATTGTGAAATTTTTCCAAATACACTGTCGTTATGGCTATATGACAACTCCAATAACCTCAAAACAGCTAATTAGCATAAATATGTATAGTTCATATTTTTACGCAACTTGGTATCGATTGCTTAGTGCATATGTACTAAAAAATCGATTCTACACCTTAATATAAGATTGTGAAATTTTTCCAAATACACTGTCGTTATGGCTATATGATAACTCCAATAATCTCAAAACGGTTATTTAGCATAAATATGTATAGTTCATATTTTTACGCAACTTGGTATCGATTGCTTAGTGCATATGTACTAAAAAATCGATTCTACACCTTAATATAAGATTGTGAAATTTTTCCAAATACACTGTCGTTATGGCTATATGACAACTCCAATAACCTCAAAACGGTTAATTAGCATAAATATGTATAGTTCATATTTTTACGCAACTTGGTATCGGTTACTTAGTGCATATGTACTAAAAAATCGATTCTACACCTTAATATAAGATTGTGAAATTTTTCCAAATACACTGTCGTTACGGCTATATGACATCTCCAATAACCTCAAAACGGTTAATTAGCATAAATATGTATAGTTCATATTTTTACGCAACTTGGTATCGATTGCTTAGTGCATATGTACTAAAAAATCGATTCTACACCTTAATATAAGATTGTGAAATTTTTCCAAATACACTGTCGTTATGGCTATATGACAACTCCAATAACCTCAAAACGGTTTATTAGCATAAATATATATAGTTCATATTTTTACGCAACTTGGTATCGATTGCTTAGTGCATATGGACTAAAAAATCGATTCTACAGCTTAATATAAGATTGTGAAATTTTTCCAAATACACTGTCGTTATGGCTATATGGCAACTCCAATAACCTCAAAACGGTTAATTAGCATAAATATGTATAGTTCATATTTTTACGCAACTTGGTATCGATTGCTTAGTGCATATGTACTAAAAAATCGATTCTACACCTTAATATAAGATTGTGAAATTTTTCAAAATACACTGTCGTTATGGCTATATGACAACTCCAATAACCTCAAAACGGTTAATTAGCATAAATATGTATAGTTCATATTTTTACGCAACTTGGTATCGATTGCTTAGTGCATCTGTACTAAAAAATCGATTCTACACCTTAATATAAGATTGTGAAATTTTTCCAAATACACTGTCGTTATGGCTATATGACAACTCCAATAACCTCAAAACGGTTAATTAGCATAAATATGTATAGTTCATATTTTTACGCAACTTGGTATCGATTGCTTAGTGCATATGTACTAAAAAATCGGTTCTACACCTTAATATAAGATTGTGAAATTTTTCCAAATACACTGTCGTTATGGCTATATGACAACTCCAATAACCTCAAAACAGCTAATTAGCATAAATATGTATAGTTCATATTTTTACGCAACTTGGTATCGATTGCTTAGTGCATATGTACTAAAAAATCGATTCTACACCTTAATATAAGATTGTGAAATTTTTCCAAATACACTGTCGTTATGGCTATATGACAACTCCAATAACCTCAAAACAGCTAATTAGCATAAATATGTATAGTTCATATTTTTACGCAACTTGGTATAGATTGCTTAGTGCATATGTACTAAAAAATCGATTCTACACCTTAATATAAGATTGTGAAATTTTTCCAAACGCACTGTCGTTATGGCTATATGACAACTCCAATAACCTCAAAACAGCTAATTAGCATAAATATGTATAGTTCATATTTTTACGCAACTTGGTATCGATTGCTTAGTGCATATGTACTAAAAAATCGATTCTACACCTTAATATAAGATTGTGAAATTTTTCCAAATACACTGTCGTTATGGCTATATGACAACTCCAATAACCTCAATACAGCTAATTAGCATAAATATGTATAGTTCATATTTTTACGCAACTTGGTATAGATTGCTTAGTGCATATGTACTAAAAAATCGGTTCTACACCTTAATATAAGATTGTGAAATTTTTCCAAACGCACTGTCGTTATGGCTATATGACAACTCCAATAACCTCAATACAGCTAATTAGCATAAATATGTATAGTTCATATTTTTACGCAACTTGGTATCGGCTACTTAGTGCATATGTACTACAAAATCGATTCTACACCTTAATATAAGATTGTGAAATTTTTCCAAATAAACTGTCGTTATGGCTATATGACAACTCCAATAACCTCAAAACGGTTAATTAACATAAATATATATAGTTCATATTTTTACGCAACTTGGTATCGATTGCTTAATGTATATGTACTAAAAAATCGATTCTACACCTTAATATAAGATTGTGAAATTTTTCCAAATACACTATCGTTACGGCTATATGACATCTCCAATAACCTCAAAACGGTTAATTAGCATAAATATGTATACAGTACACTCGCGGTAACCTGAACTATTAAAAACCGAGCGTGTTTACGTTTGCGAGGTTTTTCACGTTT
>NC_064308.1:241302-265302 GCF_023373825.1 Bactrocera dorsalis | reverse complement strand
GTACATATACATTAAACAATCGATACCAAGTTGCGTAAAAATATGAACTATACATATATATGCAAATTAACCGTTTTATGGTTTTTAGGGTTATCATATAGCCGTAACGACAGTGTATTTGGAAAAATTTCGCAATCTTATATTAAGGTGTAGAACCGATTTTTTAGTACATATGCACTAAGTAATCGATACCAAGTTGCGTAAAAATATGAACTATACATATTTATTCTAATTAGCCTTTTTGAAGTTATTGGAGATATCATATAGCCATAACGACAGTGTATTTGGAAAAATTTCACAATCTTATATTAAGGTGTAGAATCCATTTTTTAGTACATATACATTAAGCAATCGATACCAAGTTGCGTAAAAATATGAACAATACATATATATGCAAATTAGCCGTTTTAAGGTTATTGGAGTTGTCATATAGCCATAACGACAGTGTATTTGGAAAAATTTCACAATCTTATACAGGGTAGGCCATTTAAAGTTGACCCATTTGTTTCTAAAAAAAAAGAACAAAAGAAAACAATGTTTTTTGTTCATTTCAAAAATAATTTATTTTGGTCCAAGGGGATTTGTTTCAGCTAATATTTAAAAATTAGATCGCGTAAATGGGCACCTTTAGCTTTGACAGCTAAATGCACTCTTTTTTCGACATTTTCCATGACTTTGGCCAATGTTTCGGATGATATGGCGGCTGTTTCACGTCGAATGTTGGCTTTCAGTTGAGCTAAGGTCTTTGGCTTATTAGCGTATACCTTGGATTTCAAATAACCCCACAAATAAAAGTCTGGTGGCGTCAAATCTGGTGATCTCGGTGGCCAGTCAACATCACCATTTTTCGTTTTCAGCCATTTCGATGGCCCATTTGCCAAAATTAAGGCGTCGCGGATAATCAGCTGGGTTTAGTTTTTGTGCCATTTGAATTTTATATGGAAACATCTTCAAATCTTTATGAATTATGCGTCGGAGAGTGGTGCGAGAGATGTCTAATTCCTGAGAGCGGCGATAACTCGATGTCGATGGAGTCTCCTCAATACTGGCTTGTACAGCTTCGATATTTTCATCAGAACGTCTTGTGCGTTGTCTGGATGCATGACTGGCATTACTGAGATTACCGGTGTTCACAAATTTTGCGTATAAAGACTTAATTGTGTTCTTAACTGGAGCACTTTTCACTTTATTTTTTTTGCGAAACGCACTTTGAGTTAACACAATTGAAAAGTTATTTTGAATATAAAGCTGAACAATTTCAGCGCGTTCTTTTGGAGTGTACTGTTCCATGGTATAAATTGTCTTCGAATGACGCTTCTAACGCGGTATGACATTAGCCGATTTGTCAGCGCTGTTAAAAGTTACAGCGTTGCCAGATGGGTCAACTTTAAATGGCCTACCCTGTATTAAGGTGTAGAATCGATTTTTTAGTACATATGCACTAAGCAATCGATACCAAGTTGCGTAAAAATATGAACTATACATATTTATGCTAATTAGCCTTTTTGAAGTTATTGGAGATGTCATATAGCCATAACGACAGTGTATTTGGAAAAATTTCACAATCTTATATTAAGGTGTAGAATCGATTTTTTAGTACATATACATTAAGCAATCGATACCAAGTTGCGTAAAAATATGAACCATACATATATATGCAAATTAACCGTTTTAAAGTTTTTGGAGTTATCATATAGCCATAATGACAGTGTATTTGGAAAAATTTCACAATCTTATATTAAGGTGTAGAATCGATTTTTTAGTACATATGCACTACGCAGTCGATACCAAGTTGCGTAAAAATATGAACTATACATATTTATTCTAATTAGCCTTTTTGAAGTTATTGGAGTTGTCATATAGGCATAACGACAGTGCATTTGGAATAATTGTACAATATTATATTAAGGCGTAGAATCGATTTTTAGTACATATGCACTGAGTAACCGATACCAAGTTGAGTACAAATATGAACTATACATATTTATGCTAATTAACCGTTTTGAGGTTATTGGAGATGTCATATAGCCATAACGACAGTGTATTTGGAAAAATTGTACAATATTATATTAAGACGTAGAATCGATTTTTTAGTACATATACATTAAGCAATCGATACCAAGTTGCGTAAAAATATGAACTATACATATTTATGCTAATTAACCGTTTTGAGGTTATTGGAGTTGTCATATAGCCATAACGACAGTGAATTTGGAAAAATTTCACAATCTTATATTAAGGTGTAGAATCGATTTTTTAGTACATATACATTAAGCAATCGATACCAAGTTGCGTAAAAATATGAACTATACATATATATGCAAATTAACCGTTTTAAGGTTTTTGGAGATGTCATATAGCCATAACGACAGTGAATTTGGAAAAATTTCACAATCTTATATTAAGGTGTATAATCGATTTTTTAGTACATATGCACTGAGTAACCGATACCAAATTGAGTAAAAATATAAACTATACATATTTATGCTAATTAGCCTTTTTGAAGTTATTGGAGTTGTCATATAGCCATAACGACAGTGCATTTGGAAAAATTGTACAATATTATATTAAGGTGTAGAATCTGTTTTTAAGTACATATGCACTGAGTAACCGAAACCAAGTTACGTAAAAATATAAACTATACATATTTATGCTAATTAGCCTTTTTGAGGTTATTGGAGATGTCATATAGCCATAACGACAGTGTATTTGGAAAAATTTCACAATCTTATATTAAGGTGTAGAATCGATTTTTTAGTACATATACATTAAGCAATCGATACCAAGTTGCGTAAAAATATGAACTATACATATATATGCAAATTAACCGTTTTAAGGTTTTTGGAGATGTCATATAGCCATAACGACAGTGAATTTGGAAAAATTTCACAATCTTATATTAAGGTGTATAATCGATATTTTAGTACATATGCACTGAGTAACCGATACCAAATTGAGTAAAAATATAAACTATACATATTTATGCTAATTAGCCTTTTTGAAGTTATTGGAGATGTCATATAGCCATAACGACAGTGTATTTGGAAAAATTTCACAATCTTATATTAAGGTGTAGAATCGATTTTTTAGTACATATACATTAAGCAATCGATACCAAGTTGCGTAAAAATATGAACCATACATATATATGCAAATTAACCGTTTTAAAGTTTTTGGAGTTATAATATAGCCATAACGACAGTGAATTTGGAAAAATTTCACAATCTTATATTAAGGTGTAGAATCGATTTTTTAGTACATATATATTAAGCAATCGATACCAAGTTGCGTAAACATATGAACTATACATATATATGCAAATTAACCGTTTTAAGGTTTTTGGAGATGTCATATAGCCATAACGACAGTGAATTTGGAAAAATTTCACAATCTTATATTAAGGTGTAGAATCGATTTTTTAGTACATATGCACTAAGTAGCCGATACCAAGTTGCGTAAAAATATAACTATACATATTTATGCTTATTAGCCATTTTGAGGTTATTGGAGATGTCATATAGCCATAACGACAGTGTATTTGGAAAAAATTCACAATCTTATATTAAGGTGTAGAATCGATTTTTTAGTACATATACATTAAGCAATCGATACCAAGTTGCGTAAAAATATGAACTATACATATTTATGCTAATTAGCTGTTTTGAGGTTATTGGAGATGTCATATAGCCGTAACGACAGTGTATTTGGAAAAATTTCACAATCTTATATTAAGGTGTAGAATCGATTTTTTAGTACATATACATTAAGCAATCGATACCAAGTTGCGTAAAAATATGAACTATACATATTTATGCTAATTAACCGTTTTGAGGTTTTTGGAGTTGTCATATAGCCATAACGACAGTGTATTTGGAAAAATTTCACAATCTTATATTAAGGTGTAGAATCGATTTTTTAGTCCATATGCACTAAGCAATCGATACCAAGTTGCGTAAAAATATGAACTATACATATTTATGCTAATTAGCCTTTTTGAAGTTATTGGAGTTGTCATATAGCCATAACGACAGTGCATTTGGAAAATTGTACAATATTATATTAAGGTGTAGAATCCATTTTTTAGTACATATGCACTAAGTAACCGATACCAAGTTGCGTAAAAATATGAACTATACATATTTATGCTAATTAGCCTTTTTGAAGTTATTGGAGATGTCATATAGCCATAACGACAGTGTATTTGGAAAAATTTCACAATCTTATATTAAGGTGTAGAATCGATTTTTTAGTACATATGCACTAAGCAATCGATACCAAGTTGCGTAAAAATATGAACTATACATATTTATGCTAATTAACCGTTTTGAGGTTATTGGAGTTGTCATATAGCCATAACGACAGTGTATTTGGAAAAATTTCACAATCTTATATTAAGGTGTAGAATCGATTTTTTAGTACATATACATTAAGCAATCGATACCAAGTTGCGTAAAAATATGAACTATACATATTTATGCTAATTAGCTGTTTTGAGGTTATTGGAGTTGTCATATAGCCATAACGACAGTGTATTTGGAAAAATTTCACAATCTTATATTAAGGTGTAGAATCGATTTTTTAGTCCATATGCACTAAGCAGCCGATACCAAGTTGTGTAAAAATATGAACTATACATATTTATGCTAATTAACCGTTTTGAGGTTATTGGAGTTGTCATATAGCCATAACGACAGTGTATTTGGAAAAATTTCACAATCTTATATTAAGGTGTAGAATCGATTTTTTAGTACATATGCACTAAGCAATCGATACCAAGTTGCGTAAAAATATGAACTATACATATTTATGCTAATTAGCCTTTTTGAGGTTATTGGAGTTGTCATATAGCCATAACGACAGTGTATTTGGAAAAATTTCACAATCTTATATTAAGGTGTAGAATCGATCTTTTAGTACATATGCACTAAGCAATCTATACCAAGTTGCGTAAAAATATAAACTATACATATTTATGTTAATTAGCCTTTTTGAGGTTATTGGAGATGTCATATAGCCATAACGACAGTGTATTTGGAAAAATTTCACAATCTTATATTAAGGTGTAGAATCGATTTTTTAGTACATATGCACTAAGCAATCGATACCAAGTTGCGTAAAAATATGAACTATACATATTTATGCTAATTAGCCTTTTTGAGGTTATTGGAGTTGTCATATAGCCATAACGACAGTGTATTTGGAAAAATTTCACAATCTTATATTAAGGTGTAGAATCGATTTTTTAGTACATATACATTAAGCAATCGATACCAAGTTGCGTAAAAATATGAACTATACATATTTATGCTAATTAACCGTTTTGAGGTTATTGGAGTTGTCATATAGCCATAACGACAGTGTATTTGGAAAAATTTCACAATCTTATATTAAGGTGTAGAATCGATTTTTTAGTACATATGCACTAAGCAATCGATACCAAGTTGCGTAAAAATATGAACTATACATATTTATGCTAATTAGCCTTTTTGAGGTTATTGGAGTTGTCATATAGCCATAACGACAGTGTATTTGGAAAAATTTCACAATCTTATATTAAGGTGTAGAATCGATTGTTTAGTACATATGCACTAAGCAATCGATACCAAGTTGCGTAAAAATATGAACTATACATATTTATGCTAATTAGCCGTTTTGAGGTTATTGGAGATGTCATATAGCCATAACGACAGTGTATTTGGAAAAATTTCACAATCTTATATTAAGGTGTAGAATCGATTTTTTAGTACATATACATTAAGCAATCGATACCAAGTTGCGTAAAAATATGAACTATACATATTTATGCTAATTAACCGTTTTGAGGTTATTGGAGATGTCATATAGCCATAACGACAGTGTATTTGGAAAAATTTCACAATCTTATATTAAGGTGTATAATCGATTTTTTAGTACATATGCACTAAGCAATCGATACCAAGTTGCGTAAAAATATGAACTATACATATTTATGCTAATTAACCGTTTTGAGGTTATTGGAGTTGTCATATAGCCATAACGACAGTGTATTTGGAAATATTTGACAATCTTATATTAAGGTGTAGAATCGATTTTTTAGTACATATGCACTAAGCAATCGATACCAAGTTGCGTAAAAATATGAACTATACATATTTATGCTAATTAACCGTTTTGAGGTTATTGGAGTTGTCATATAGCCATAACGACAGTGTATTTGGAAAAATTTCACAATCTTATATTAAGGTGTAGAATCGATTTTGTAGTACATATGCACTAAGCAATCGATACCAAGTTGCGTAAAAATATGAACTATACATATTTATGCTAATTAACCGTTTTGAGGTTATTGGAGTTGTCATATAGCCATAACGACAGTGTATTTGGAAAAATTTCACAATCTTATATTAAGGTGTAGAATCGATTTTTTAGTACATATGCACTAAGCAATCGATACCAAGTTGCGTAAAAATATGAACTATACATATTTATGCTAATTAACCGTTTCGAGGTTATTGGAGATGTCATATAGCCATAACGACAGTGTATTTGGAAAAATTTCACAATCTTATATTAAGGTGTAGAATCGATTTTTTAGTACATATGCACTAAGC
This sequence comes from Bactrocera dorsalis, assembly GCF_023373825.1. Classification (NCBI taxonomy): domain Eukaryota; kingdom Metazoa; phylum Arthropoda; class Insecta; order Diptera; family Tephritidae; genus Bactrocera; species Bactrocera dorsalis. The sequence goes on along the minus strand of NC_064308.1, from coordinate 258,712 downwards.
AATCTATACCAAGTTGCGTAAAAATATGAACTATATATATTTATGCTAATTAACCGTTTTGAGGTTATTGGAGTTGTCATATAGCCATAACGACAGTGTATTTGGAAAAATTTCACAATCTTATATTAAGGTGTAGAATCGATTTTTTAGTACATATGCATTAAGCAATCGATACCAAGTTGCGTAAAAATATGAACTATACATATTTATGCTAATTAACCGTTTTGAGGTTATTGGAGATGTCATATAGCCATAACGACAGTGTATTTGGAAAAATTTCACAATCTTATATTAAGGTGTAGAATCGATTTTTTAGTACATATGCACTAAACAATCGATACCAAGTTGCGTAAAAATATGAACTATACATATTTATGCTAATTAGGCTTTTTGAATTTATTGGAGTGGTCATATAGCCATAACGACAGTGTATTTGGGAAAATTTCACAATCTTATATTAAGGTGTAGAATCGATTTTTTAGTTCATATGCACTAAGCAATCGATACCAAGTTGCGTAAAAATATGAACTATACATATTTATGCTAATTAACCGTTTTGAGGTTATTGGAGATGTCATATAGCCATAACGACAGTGTATTTGGAAAAATTTCACAATCTTATATTAAGGTGTAGAATCGATTTTTTAGTACAGATGCACTAAGCAATCGATACCAAGTTGCGTAAAAATATGAACTATACATATTTATGCTAATTAACCGTTTTGAGGTTATTGGAGATGTCATATAGCCATAACGACAGTGTATTTGGAAAAATTTCACAATCTTATATTAAGGTGTAGAATCGATTTTTTAGTACATATGCACTAAGAAATCGATACCAAGTTGCGTAAAAATATGAACTATACATATTTATGCTAATTAGCCGTTTTGAGGTTATTGGAGTTGTCATATAGCCATAACGACAGTGTATTTGGAAAAATTTCACAATCTTATATTAAGGTGTAGAATCGATTTTTTAGTACATATGTACTAAGTAACCGATACCAAGTTGCGTAAAAATATGAACTATACATATTTATGATAATTAACCGTTTTGAGGTTATTGGAGATGTCATATAGCCATAACGACAGTGTATTTGGAAAAATTTCACAATCTTATATTAAGGTGTAGAATCGCTTTTTTAGTACAGCTGCATTAAGCAATCGATACCAAGTTGCGTAAAAATATGAACTATATATATTTATGCTAATTAACCGTTTTGAGGTTATTGGAGATGTCATATAGCCATAACGACAGTGTATTTGGAAAAATTTCACAATCTTATATTAAGGTGTAGAATCGATTTTTTAGTACATATGCACTAAGAAATCGATACCAAGTTGCGTAAAAATATGAACTATACATATGTATGCAAATTAGCCGTTTTGAGGTTATTGGAGATGTCATATAGCCATAACGACAGTGTATTTGGAAAAATTTCACAAACTTATATTAAGGTGTAGAATACATTTTTTAGTACATATGCACTAAGCAATCGATACCAAGTTGCGTAAAAATATGAACTATACATATTTATGCTAATTAACCGTTTTGAGGTTATTGGAGTTGTCATATAGCCATAACGACAGTGTATTTGGAAAAATTTCACAATCTTATATTAAGGTGTAGAATCCATTTTTTAGTACATATGCACTAAGCAATCGATACCAAGTTGCGTAAAAATATGAACTATACATATTTATGCTAATTAACCGTTTTGAGGTTATTGGAGATGTCATATAGCCATAACGACAGTGTATTTGGAAAAATTTCACAATCTTATATTAAGGTGTAGAATCGATTTTTTAGTACATATGCACTAAGCAATATATACCAAGTTGCGTAAAAATATGAACTATACATATTTATGCTAATTAACCGTTTTGAGGTTATTGGAGTTGTCATATAGCCATAACGACAGTGTATTAGGAAAAATTTCACAATCTTATATTAAGGAGTAGAATCGATTTTTTTGTTCATATGCACTAAGCAATCGATACCAAGTTGCGCAAAAATATGAACTATACATATTTATGCTAATTAGCTGTTTAGAGGTTATTGGAGATGTCATGTAGCCATAACGACAGTGTATTTGGAAAAATTTCACAATCTTATATTAAGGTGTAGAATCGATTTTTTAGTACATATGCACTAAGCACTCGATACCAAGTTGCGTAAAAATATGAACTATACATATTTATGCTAATTAACCGTTTTGAGGTTATTGGAGATGTCATATAGCCATAACGACAGTGTATTTGGAAAAATTTCACAATCTTATATTAAGGTGTAGAATCGATTTTTTAGTACATACGCACTAAGCAATCCATACCAAGTTGCGTAAAAATATGAACTATACATATTTATGCTAATTAGCCGTTTTGAGGTTATTGGAGATGTCATATAGCCATAACGACAGTGTATTTGGAAAAATTTCACAATCTTATATTAAGGTGTAGAATCGATTTTTTAGTACACATGCACTAAGCAATCGATACCAAGTTGCGTAAAAATATGAACTATACATATTTATGCTAATTAGCCGTTTTGAGGTTATTGGAGTTGTCATATAGCCATAACGACAGTGTATTTGGAAAAATTTCACAATCTTATATTAAGGTGTAGAATCGATTTTTTAGTACATATGCACTAAGTAATCGATACCAAGTTGCGTAAAAATATGAACTATACATATTTATGCTAATTAGCCGTTTTGAGGTTATTGGAGATGTCATATAGCCATAACGACAGTGTATTTGGAAAAATTTCACAATCTTATATTTAGGTGTAGAATCGATTTTTTAGTACATATGCACTAAGCAATCGATACCAAGTTGCGTAAAAATATGAACTATACATATTTATGCTAATTAACTGTTTTGAGGTTATTGGAGTTGTCATATAGCCATAACGACAGTGTATTTGGAAAAATTTCACAATCTTATATTAAGGTGTAGAATCGATTTTTTAGTCCATATGCACTAAGCAATCGATACCAAGTTGCGTAAAAATATGAACTATACATATTTATGCTAATTAACCGTTTTGAGGTTATTGGAGTTGTCATATAGCCATAACGACAGTGTATTTGGAAAAATTTCACAATCTTATATTAAGGTGTAGAATCGATTTTGTAGTACATATGCACTAAGCAATCTATACCAAGTTGCGTAAAATTATGAACTATACATATTTATACTAATTAACCGTTTTGAGGTTATTGGAGTTGTCATATAGCCGTAACGACAGTGTATTTGGAAAAATTTCACAATGTTATATTAAGGTGTAGAATCGATTTTTTAGTACATATGGAGTAAGAAATCGATACCAAGTTGCGTAAAAATATGAACTATACATATTTATGCTAATTAACCCTTTTGAGGTTATTGGAGATGTCATATAGCCGTAACGACAGTGTATTTGGAAAAATTTCACAATCTTATATTAAGGTGTAGAATCGATTTTTTAGTACATATGCACTAAGCAATCGATACCAAGTTGCGTAAAAATATGAACTATACATATTTATGCTTATTAGCCGTTTTGAGGTTATTGGAGATGTCATATAGCCATAACGACAGTGTATTTGGAAAAATTTCACAATCTTATATTAAGGTGTAGAATCGATTTTTTAGTACATATACATTAAGCAATCGATACCAAGTTGCGTAAAAATATGAACTATACATATTTATGCTAATTAACCGTTTTGAGGTTATTGGAGATGTCATATAGCCATAACGACAGTGTATTTGGAAAAATTTCACAATCTTATATTAAGGTGTAGAATCGATTTTTTAGTACACATGCACTAAGCAATCGATACCAAGTTGCGTAAAAATATGAACTATACATATTTATGCTAATTAGCCGTTTTGAGGTTATTGGAGATGTCATATAGCCATAACGACAGTGTATTTGGAAAAATTTCACAATCTTATATTAAGGTGTAGAATCGATTTTTTAGTACATATGCACTAAGAAATCGATACCAAGTTGCGTAAAAATATGAACTATACATATTTATGCTAATTAACTGTTTTGAGGTTATTGGAGATGTCATATAGCCATAACGACAGTGTATTTGGAAAAATTTCACAATCTTATATTAAGGTGTAGAATCGATTTTTTAGTACATATACATTAAGCAATCGATACCAAGTTGCGTAAAAATATGAACTATACATATATATGCTAATTAGCCGTTTTAAGGTTATTGGAGATGTCATATAGCCGTAACGACAGTGTATTTGGAAAAATTTCACAATCTTATATTAAGGTGTAGAATCGATTTTTTAGTACATATGCACTAAGCAATCGATACCAAGTTGCGTAAAAATATGAACTATACATATTTATGCTAATTAGCTGTTTTGAGGTTATTGGAGATGTCATATAGCCATAACGACAGTGTATTTGGAAAAATTTCACAATCTTATATTAAGGTGTAGAATCGATTTTTTAGTACATATGCACTAAGAAATCGATACCAAGTTGCGTAAAAATATGAACAATATATATTTATGCTAATTAACCGTTTTGAGGTTATTGGAGATGTCATATAGCCATAACGACAGTGTATTTGGAAAAATTTCACAATCTTATATTAAGGTGTAGAATCGATTTTTTAGTACATATGCACTAAGTAACCGATACCAAGTTGCGTAAAAATATGAACTATACATATTTATGCTAATTAACCGTTTTGAGGTTATTGGAGTTGTCATATAGCCATAACGACAGTGTATTTGGAAAAATTTCACAATCTTATATTAAGGTGTAGAATCGATTTTTTAGTACATATGCACTAAGCAATCGATACCAAGTTGCGTAAAAATATGAACTATACATATTTATGCTAATTAGCTGTTTTGAGGTTATTGGAGATGTCATATAGCCATAACGACAGTGTATTTGGAAAAATTTCACAATCTTATATTAAGGTGTAGAATCGATTTTTTAGTACATATGCACTAAGCAATCGATACCAAGTTGCGTAAAAATATGAACTATACATATTTATGCTAATTAGCCGTTTTGAGGTTATTGGAGATGTCATATAGCCATAACGACAGTGTATTTGGAAAAATTTCACAATCTTATATTAAGGTGTAGAATCGATTTTTTAGTACATATACATTAAGCAATCGATACCAAGTTGCGTAAAAATATGAACTATACATATTTATGCTAATTAACCGTTTTGAGGTTATTGGAGATGTCATATAGCCATAACGACAGTGTATTTGGAAAAATTTCACAATCTTATATTAAGGTGTAGAATCGATTTTTTAGTACATATGCACTAAGTAACCGATACCAAGTTGCGTAAAAATATGAACTATACATATTTATGCTAATTAGCCTTTTTGAAGTTATTGGAGATGTCATATAGCCATAACGACAGTGTATTTGGAAAAATTTCACAATCTTATATTAAGGTGTAGAATCGATTTTTTAGTACATATACATTAAGCAATCGATACCAAGTTGCGTAAAAATATGAACTATACATATTTATGCTAATTAACCGTTTTGAGGTTATTGGAGTTGTCATATAGCCATAACGACAGTGTATTTGGAAAAATTTCACAATCTTATATTAAGGTGTAGAATCGATTTTTTAGTACATATGCACTAAGCAATCGATACCAAGTTGCGTAAAAATATGAACTATACATATTTATGCTAATTAACCGTTTTGAGGTTATTGGAGTTGTCATATAGCCATAACGACAGTGTATTTGGAAAAATTTCACAATCTTATATTAAGGTGTAGAATCCATTTTTTAGTACATATGCATTAAGCAATCGATACCAAGTTGCGTAAAAATATGAACTATACATATTTATGCTAATTAACCGTTTTGAGGTTATTGGAGATGTCATATAGCCATAACGACAGTGTATTTGGAAAAATTTCACAATCTTATATTAAGGTGTAGAATCGATTTTTTAGTACATATGCACTAAGTAATCGATACCAAGTTGCGTAAAAATATGAACTATACATATTTATGCTAATTAGCCTTTTTGAAGTTATTGGAGATGTCATATAGCCATAACGACAGTGTATTTGGAAAAATTTCACAATCTTATATTAAGGTGTAGAATCGATTTTTTAGTACATATGCACTAAGTAATCGATACCAAGTTGCGTAAAAATATAAACTATACATATTTATGCTAATTAGCCGTTTTGAGGTTATTGGAGATGTCATATAGCCATAACGACAGTGTATTTGGAAAAATTTCACAATCTTATATTAAGGTGTAGAATCGATTTTTTAGTACATATACATTAAGCAATCGATACCAAGTTGCGTAAAAATATGAACTATACATATTTATGCTAATTAACTGTTTTGAGGTTATTGGAGATGTCATATAGCCATAACGACAGTGTATTTGGAAAAATTTCACAATCTTATATTAAGGTGTAGAATCGATTTTTTAGTACATATGCACTAAGTAATCGATACCAAGTTGCGTAAAAATATGAACTATACATATTTATGCTTATTAGCCGTTTTGAGGTTATTGGAGATGTCATATAGCCATAACGACAGTGTATTTGGAAAAATTTCACAATCTTATATTAAGGTGTAGAATCGATTTTTTAGTACATATACATTAAGCAATCGATACCAAGTTGCGTAAAAATATGAACTATACATATTTATGCTAATTAAGCGTTTTGAGGTTATTGGAGATGTCATATAGCCATAACGACAGTGTATTTGGAAAAATTTCACAATCTTATATTAAGGTGTAGAATCGATTTTTTAGTACATATACATTAAGCAATCGATACCAAGTTGCGTAAAAATATGAACTATACATATTTATGCTAATTAACCGTTTTGAGGTTATTGGAGATGTCATATAGCCATAACGACAGTGTATTTGGAAAAATTTCACAATCTTATATTAAGGTGTAGAATCGATTTTTTAGTACATATGCACTAAGCAATCTATACCAAGTTGCGTAAAAATATAAACTATACATATTTATGCTAATTAGCCGTTTTGAGGTTATTGGAGATGTCATATAGCCATAACGACAGTGTATTTGGAAAAATTTCACAATCTTATATTAAGGTGTAGAATCGATTTTTTAGTACATATGCACTGAGTAACCGATACCAAGTTGCGTAAAAATATGAACTATACATATTTATTCTAATTAACCGTTTTGAGGTTATTGGAGATGTCATATAGCCGTAACGACAGTGTATTTGGAAAAATTTCACAATCTTATATTAAGGTGTAGAATCCATTTTTTAAGTACATATGCACTAAGCAATCTATACCAAGTTGCGTAAAAATATGAACTGTACATATTTATGCTAATTAGCCTTTTTGAGGTTATTGGAAATGTCATATAGCCATAACGACAGTGTATTTGGAAAAATTTCACAATCTTATATTAAGGTGTAGAATCGATTTTTTAGTACATATACATTAAGCAATCGATACCAAGTTGCGTAAAAATATGAACTATACATATATATGCTAATTAACCGTTTTAAGGTTATTGGAGATGTCATATAGCCATAACGACAGTGTATTTGGAAAAATTTCACAATCTTATATTAAGGTGTAGAATCGATTTTTTAGTACATATGCACTAAGTAACCGATACCAAGTTGCGTAAAAATATAAACTATACATATTTATGCTTATTAGCCATTTTGAAGTTATTGGAGATGTCATATAGCCATAACGACAGTGTATTTGGAAAAATTTCACAATCTTATATTAAGGTGTAGAATCGATTTTTTAGTACATATACATTAAGCAATCGATACCAAGTTGCGTAAAAATATGAACTGTACATATATATGCTAATTAACCGTTTTAAGGTTTTTGGAGATGTCATATAGCCATAACGACAGTGAATTTGGAAAAATTTCACAATCTTATATTAAGGTGTAGAATCGATTTTTTAGTACATATACATTAAGCAATCGATACCAAGTTGCGTAAAAATATGAACTATACATATTTATGCTAATTAACCGTTTTGAGGTTATTGGAGTTGTCATATAGCCATAACAACAGTGTATTTGGAAAAATTTCACAATCTTATATTAAGGTGTAGAATCCATTTTTTAGTACATATGCACTAAGTAGCCGATACCAAGTTGCGTAAAAATATGAACTAAACATATTTATGCTAATTAGCCTTTTTGAAGTTATTGGAGTTGTCATATAGCCATAACGACAGTGCATTAGGAAAAATTTCACAATCTTATATTAAGGTGTAGAATCGATTTTTTAGTACATATGCACTAAGTAACCGATACCAAGTTGCGTAAAAATATGAACTATACATATTTATGCTAATTAACTGTTTTGAGGTTATTGGAGTTGTCATATAGCCATAACGACAGTGTATTTCCAAAAATTTCACAATCTTATATTAAGGTGTAGAATCGATTTTGTAGTACATATGCACTTAGCAATCGATACCAAGTTGCGTAAAAATATGAACTATACATATTTATGCTAATAAGCCTCTTTGAAGTTATTGGAGTTGCCACATAACCATAACGACAGTGTATTTGGAAATATTTGACAATCTTATATTAAGGTGCAGAATCGATTTTGTAGTACATATGCACTAAGAAATCGATACCAAGTTGCGTAAAAATATGAACTAAACATATTTATGCTAATTAACCGTTTTGAGGTTATTGGAGTTGTCATATAGCCATAACGACAGTGTATTTGGAAAAATTTCACAATCTTATAATAAGGTGTAGAATCAATTTTTTGGTACAGATTCACTAAGCAATCTATACCAAGCTGCGTAAAAATATGAACTAGACATATTTATGCTAATTAACAGTTTTGAGGTTATTGGAATTGTCATATAGCCGTAACGTTAGTGTATTTGGAAAAATTTCACAATCTTATAATAAGCTGTAGAATCGATTTTTTAGTACATATGCACTGAGTAACCGATACCAAATTGAGTAAAAATATAAACTATACATATTTATGCTAACTAGCCTTTTTGAAGTTATTGGAGATGTCATATAGCCGTAACGACAGTGAATTTGGAAAAATTTCACAATCTTATATTAAGGTGTAGAATCGATTTTTTAGTACACATACATTAAGCAATCGATACCAAGTTGCGTAAAAATATGAACTATACATATATATGCAAATTAACCGTTTTAAGGTTTTTGGAGATGTCATATAGCCATAACGACAGTGAATTTGGAAAAATTGTACAATATTATATTAAGGCGTAGAATCGATTTTTTAGTACATATGCACTGAGTAACCGATACCAAGTTGAGTAAAAATATAAACTATACATATTTATGCTAATTAACCGTTTTGAGGTTATTGGAGATGTCATATAGCCATAACGACAGTGTATTAGGAAAAACTTCACAATCTTATATTAAGGTGTAGAATCCATTTTTTAGTACATGTACATTACGCAGTCGATACCAAGTTGCGTAAAAATATGAACTATACATATTTATGCTAATTAGCTGTTTTGAGGTTATTGGAGATGTCATATAGCCGTAACGACAGTGTATTTGGAAAAATTTCGCAATCTTATATTAAGGTGTATGTTGAAATTGTATGAGAATAAGCTTAATATGTATGTATAAGACTTTTGCATAAGTCTGGCAACACTGCGATGTTTAGTTTGTATTCTTATTTATCGCATTGTTCACTTACACCTACTTTCGTAGTTTTACAGTTATGTATATTCCTCTTAAAATGGCTTATCGAAGTACAGCTAAAACCGGCAAGTCAATCATTTTCATTTTTTCCGACTCAAAACTTTGTAATTGGTCTTAAGTGCGCATTACACAATAAACATAATAAATATATTTTATTCCAACAAAGGTTATGGGCCCAGACCCATCGCGAATAAGTAGTGCGCGAAAACGGCAATAAAAATCGCTATATCGTGTCGGTGTACAAAAAATTTTTGCAAAGCAAAATGAACGTGTCACATGAAATCGAAAAACTTGGTGATGATAACTACGACGTGTGGTGCATGTGCATGCGCAGTGTGTTAATTACGGCTGATTTGTGGCAGGTGATCACAAATGCGAAGCCCGAGACAGCAACTGAAGCAGAATCAGCAAAATGGGACACGACAGAACAAAAGGCGTTAGCGTGCCTCATTTTAAACGTAAAGCCAAATCAGCTTTTGCATATAAAAGCTTGTACGACCGCAGCGGACGCATGGAAAAAATTGCGTGATGTTCATTTGCCGACTGGACCAGTCAGAAAAGTTCAACTTTACCAAAAGCTTTTGCGCTTAAAGATGCAGCCAGGGGAAGACGCATCAAAATACGTTCAAACATTTGTCGAAACTATAGACAAATTAGCTGAGCTCGACATAAAAATTAATGATGAGCTTAAAGCAATTATGCTTTTGTGTAGCCTACCAAATTCTTGGGAGAATTTTGTTGTTGCGATTGAAACGCGTGACAATTTGCCGTCGTTTGAAAGTGTAAAATTGAAACTTCTAGAAGAAGCTGCGCGAAAGGCAGAAACAAGCGAATGCGATGATTCAAGTGCGTCGGTATACGCACACACACATGTGCAAAGGGACGCGCAACACAATAAGTTTCAAAAAACGAACAGTAGTCATAACGAAAGTGTAAAAAAGAACATAAAGAAAAACGATCAAAAGCAACAATTCAAAGGCAAGTGTTTCTATTGCGATAAAATTGGGCATCGTGCTAGTGAATGTCGCAAAAAAGCGACAGCGCAAAAAAAAAAAAGGTCGAAACAGAATATTCAAATTGTCTGTTACATGTAAGTGCCGCGGAGCAAAGAAAAAATACGTGGTGTATTGACAGTGGCGCGACAACACATATGTGCTGCAACAAAAACATGTTTGTGTCGTTCAGTGAAACAAAGACTTCGGTAAAATTAGCAGCTAATAAATACGTTGAATCGTTCGGTATAGGCACAGTTGTCTTAAAAGTAAACAATAGAAATATTGAAATGCGTGATGTGTTGTACGTACCTTCTTTGCAAATGAATTTTTTGTCGGTTAGTAAATCGACACAATACAAAAATTCAATAATATTTGGCGAAAAAGAAGTGCAAATAAAAGACAAAAACAACAAAGTTGTGTTAAGAGCAAAGCAAGAAGGTAACTTGTATTTGTATGAAACGCTGGCGAAAAACAGTGAAGTGCATATGTTAAGGGACACATCAAATGTAAAAAAGTGGCACAATCGCTTTGGCCACCTAAATTTTCAAAGTTTAAAATTACTAATTGATAAAAAACTAGTAGAAGGTATGGACATTGAATGTGTATATACGGACATGAACTGCGATACATGCAACCAAGCAAAATTGTGTGCATTACCATTCTCTAAAAATTCAAAGCGTATGACAAAAAGTGTACTTGAGTTGGTGCACAGCGACGTCTGTGGCCCAATGAACGTTAAATCAATAGCTGGAAATCGCTATTTCGTGACATTCATCGATGACTATACGCGTAAAATTTTTGTTTACTTCATGCGCGCTAAAAATGAAGTGTTTCAGAAATTTAAACTATTTAAAAGCTACGTTGAATTGCAAACCGGTAACAAAATAAAATGTTTGCGTAGTGACAACGGAACTGAATATATGAACAATGAATTTAATAACTTTTTAAATGAATGCGGTATAAAAAGGCAAAACACTGTTCCGTACACGCCTCAACAAAACGGCGTTGCTGAACGCGTTAACCGTACAATAGTGGAAATGGCGAAAAGTTTATTGATACACGCGAAATTAGAAGAATTTCTATGGGCCGAAGCTGTACAAACGGCCGCATATCTGCGCAACAGGTGCCCCACTAGGGCTTTAGATGGGTGTACCCCTTTCGAAGTGTGGAAAGATCGCAAAGCGTCGGTAAAACATCTTCGAGTTTTCGGTTCACGTGCATTTGCTATAGATAAAAATAGAACGGGCAAATTTAAAGCAAACGCAAAAGAGTATATTTTCGTTGGCTATTCAATATCAGCAAAAGCTTATCGCTTGTATGATCGCAATAAACGTACAGTGATAGAGCGCAGGGATGTCAAATTTGTTGAAGGTGAGTTTGACACAGTAACATCTGAGAAATGTAATTTATCAGAGCGAAATGATGATTTTGAGACAAACATTATTCGTCTTGAGTCACACACGTCTTCCGAAGAAGATGCAACGTCAAATCAACTTGAAAGTGAGTCAACATCTGAAAATTGTAACGATAAACTACAGTACGAGTGTGGCGACTCCGACGAAGAAGAAGAAGAAGAGTTTGTCAGCGCTAGTGATTATGATCAACAAGAAACGCAACAACGCGGCCCAGGGCGTCCAAAAATTATACGCACAGGTCAACCAGGCAGACCCAAAAAGGCGTATAACGTGTTAAACAACTTGAATTCTTTTGATGATGTCGAAACACCTCAAACAGTCGCAGAAGCATTGCAGAGCCAATATGCAACAAATTGGCAAGCGTCAATGCAATCAGAGTACAATGCACTTATAGCTAACAACACTTGGGAGTTGGTTGATTTGCCTACTGGTGCAAAGTCAATTGGTTCGAAATGGGTATTTCGAATTAAGAGAAATCGAGATGGTGAAATCAAAAAATTCAAATCCAGATTGGTCGCAAAGGGTTGCGGACAGCAATTGGGCATCAACTACAGTGAAACCTTCTCTCCTGTAATACGCTACGAAACCATTCGTATGTTGTTCGCCATAGCTGCAGAAAAACAGCTATACATGCATCAAGCGGACATCTCCAACGCATATCTAAACAGCAAGTTAGATGAAGTAGTATACATGCAGCAACCACAAAATTTCGTAAGCGCAAAGCATCCTAACAAAGTTTTAAAGCTCAATAAAGCCATATATGGGCTTAAGCAATCCGGTCGCGTATGGAACCAGACGCTAGATGAAGTACTGCAAAATATTGGCTTCAAACAAAGCAAGCACGAGGCTTGCCTTTACTTCAAGCAGACTCAGCATCAAAGCAGCTACATCGCTGTTTATGTGGACGATTTATTAATCATATCACCCAGCGAGAACGAGATACGCGCGATTAAGAAGAAGATAGCATCCAAATTCGACATGCATGACGGAGGTCCTGCCTCATATTTTCTTGGGCTAGAAATACAACGAGACGGCGATCGAGGTGCAGTATCACTTTGTCAAAAAACATATATCAAAAATCTGTTAGACGAATACGGTATGAAAGACTGTCGTGCAGCTGTAACACCGCTCGACCCAGGTTTTCATATCGGTTGCAAGGATGATAGCTGCGTTAAGGTAACTATAAATAAATACCAATCACTAATAGGATCTTTGATGTACCTAGCAATTTTGAGCCGGCCTGACATTTTGCATGCTGTGAGTAAATTGTCGCAACGCAATACAAATCCACATGCGGAGCACGAAGCTGCCGCTAAGCACGTCTTACGATATCTCTCTAGTACAGTTCATCTGAGAATCGTATACCGAAAAGTTGGCGAACCCGTGCAAGGTTTCGCAGATGCCGATTGGGCAAACGATCAGCTGGATAGAAAATCCTACTCTGGATATGCATTCATTTTGGGTGGAAGCATATTTTCCTGGTCTTCAGCAAAGCAGAGTGTTGTTGCCTTAAGCAGCACAGAAGCGGAATATGTTGCTCTGACTGCAGCCGCTAAAGAAGCAATATACTTACGTAATCTTTTAACCGAAATTGGATGGACAAAGCAGGAGCCAATAATTATCTGCGGAGATAATTTAAGCTCTCAACATATTTCCAAAAATCCTGTACATCATAAAAGAACAAAACATATTGACATTAAATTTCATTTTATAAGAGAAAAAATTGCGAGCAATGAAATTGTATTAAAATATGTTTCCACTGATAAAAATATTGCTGATATATTTACTAAAAATTTATGTAAGCAAAAGCATTGTTATTTTACAAAACTACTTGGTTTGAATTAAAATGTAATTTTTATAATTTTGTATAACATACATATATTTGCTTAAGAAGAAGTGTTGAAATTGTATAAAAATAAGCATAAAATTTGCAAAATCTCATCGGTTCTTTATTTGAAACGTTAGATTGGTTCATGACATTTACTTTTTGAAGATAATTTCATTTAAATGTTGACCGCGGCTGCGTCTTAGGTGGTCCATTCGGAAAGTCCAATTTTGGGCAACTTTTTCGAGCATTTCGGCCGGAATAGCCCGAATTTCTTCGGAAATGTTGTCTTCCAAAGCTGGAATAGTTGCTGGCTTATTTCTGTAGACTTTAGACTTGACGTAGCCCCACAAAAATAGTCTAAAGGCGTTAAATCGCATGATCTTGGTGGCCAACTTACGGGTCCATTTCTTGAGATGAATTGTTGTCCGAAGTTTTCCCTCAAAATGGCCATAGAATCGCGAGCTGTGTGGCATGTAGCGCCATCTTGTTGAAACCACATGTCAACCAAGTTCAGTTCTTCCATTTTTGGCAACAAAAAGTTTGTTAGCATCGAACGATAGCGATCGCCATTCACCGTAACGTTGCGTCCAACAGCATCTTTGAAAAAATACGGTCCAATGATTCCACCAGCGTACAAACCACACCAAACAGTGCATTTTTCGGGATGCATGGGCAGTTCTTGAACGGCTTCTGGTTGCTCTTCACCCCAAATGCGGCAATTTTGCTTATTTACGTAGCCATTCAACCAGAAATGAGCCTCATCGCTGAACAAAATTTGTCGATAAACACATTTCGAACCGAACACTGATTTTGGTAATAAAATTCAATGATTTGCAAGCGTTGCTCGTTAGTAAGTCTATTCATGATGAAATGTCAAAGCATACTGAGCATCTTTCTCTTTGACACCATGTCTGAAATCCCACGTGATCTGTCAAATACTAATGCATGAAAATCCTAACCTCAAAAAAATCACCCGTTATTTGCTTAAGAAGAAGTGTTGAAATTGTATAAGAATAAGCTTAATATGTATGTATAAGACTTTTGCATAAGTCTGGCAACACTGCGATGTTTAGTTTGTATTCTTATTTATCGCATTGTTCACTTACACCTACTTTCGTAGTTTTACAGTTATGTATATTCCTCTTAAAATGGCTTATCGAAGTACAGCTAAAACCGGCAAGTCAATCATTTTCATTTTTTCCGACTCAAAACTTTGTAATTGGTCTTAAGTGCGCATTACACAATAAACATAATAAATATATTTTATTCCAACAGTGTAGAATCCATTTCTTAGTACATATGCATTAAGCAATCGATACCAAGTTGCGTAAAAATACGAACTATACATATTTATGCTAATTAGCTGTTTTGAGGTTATTGGAGATGTCATATAGGCATAACGACAGTGAATTTGGAAAAATTTCACAATCTTATATTAAGGTGTAGAATCGATTTTTTAGTACAGATGCACTAAGCAATCTATACCAAGCTGCGTAAAAATACGAACTATACATATTTATGCTAATTAATCGTTTTGAGTTTATTGGAGTTGTCATATAGCCATAACGAAAGTGTATTAGGAAAAACTTCACAATCTTATATTAAGGTGTTGAATCGATTTTTTAGTACAGATGCACTAAGCAATCTATACCAAGTTGCGTAAAAATATTAACTATACATATTTATGCTAATTAGCTGTTTTGAGGTTATTGGAGTTGTCATATAGCCATAACGACAGTGTATTTGGAAAAATTTCGCAATCTTATATTAAGGTGTAGAATCGATTTTTTAGTACATATACATTAAGCAATCGATACCAAGTTGCGTAAAAATATGAACTATACATATTTATTCTAATTAGCCTTTTTGAAGTTATTGGAGTTGTCATATAGCCATAACGACAGTGCATTTGGAAAAATTGTACAATATTATATTAAGGCGTAGAATCGATTTTTTAGTACATATGCACTGAGTAACCGATACCAAGTTGAGTAAAAATATAAACTATACATATTTATGCTAATTAGCCTTTTTGAAGTTATTGGAGATGTCATATAGCCATAACTACAGTGAATTTGGAAAAATTTCACAATCTTATATTAAGGTGTAGAATCGATTTTTTAGTACATATGCACTGAGTAACCGATACCAAATTGAGTAAAAATATAAACTATACATATATATGCTAATTAGCCTTTTTGAAGTTATTGGAGATGTCATATAGCCATAACGACAGTGTATTTGGAAAAATTTCACAATCTTATATTAAGGTGTAGAATCGATTTTTTAGTACATATACATTAAGCAATCGATACCAAGTTGCGTAAAAATATGAACTATACATATATATGCAAATTAACCGTTTTAAGGTTTTTGGAGATGTCATATAGCCATAACGACAGTGAATTTGGAAAAATTTCACAATCTTATATTAAGGTGTAGAATCGATTTTTTAGTACATATACATTAAGCAATCGATTCCAAGTTGCGTAAAAATATAAACCATACATATATATGCAAATTAACCGTTTTAACGTTTTTGGAGTTATCATATAGCCATAACGACAGTGTATTTGGAAAAATTTCACAATCTTATATTAAGGTGTAGAATCCATTTTTTAATACATATGCACTAAGCAATCTATACCAAGCTGCGTAAAAATACGAACCATACATATTTATGCTAATTAGCTGTTTTGAGGTTATTGGAGATGTCATATAGGTATAACAACAATGAATTTGGAAAAATTTCACAATCTTATGTTAAGGTGTAGAATCGATTTTTTAGTACATATACATTAAACAATCGATACCAAGTTGCGTAAAAATATGAACTATACATATATATGCAAATTAACCGTTTTAAGGTTTTTGGAGTTATCATATAGCCGTAACGACAGTGTATTTGGAAAAATTTCGCAATCTTAGATTAAGGTGTAGAATCGATTTTTTAGTACATATGCACTAAGTAATCGATACCAAGTTGCGTAAAAATATGAACTATACATATTTATTCTAATTAGCCGTTTTGAAGTTATTGGAGATGTCATATAGCCATAACGACAGTGTATTTGGAAAAATTTCACAATCTTATATTAAGGTGTAGAATCGATTTTTTAGTACATATACATTAAACAACCGATACCAAGTTGCGTAAAAATATGAACTATACATATATATGCAAATTAACCGTTTTAAGGTTTTTGGAGTTATCATATAGCCATAATGACAGTGTATTTGGAAAAATTTCACAATCTTATATTAAGGTGTATAATCGATTTTTTAGTACATATGCACTGAGTAACCGATACCAAGTTGCGTAAAAATATGAACTATACATATTTATGTTAACTAGCCTTTTTGAAGTTATTGGAGATGTCATATAGCCATAACGACAGTGTATTTGGAAAAAATTCACAATCTTATATTAAGGTGTAGAATCGATCTTTTAGTACATA
>NC_064308.1:183802-240802 GCF_023373825.1 Bactrocera dorsalis | reverse complement strand
TTAGAAAATCGTACCCTATTATACCGTCAAACGTGCTTAGGTTCGACAACAAATAAAACGTTGAGGTATTTTCTAAAATGTTTATTTGACATTTTTTATTAATGATATTTTCGCCGTTTATCGATTTTAGCCTAAAACTCTTTTCCAAGGGTTTAATTCCCTCAAGAAATGATAATGGCTTAATGTAGTTTTTGACGTACCAGTGTCAATCAGAATGCGAAGCTCCTGACCGTTTTTGCCTTTTTTTGTTATGAACGGCAGGAGCGATTCTAGTTTAAATAATTGATTTGATCACCATAATCCGATGTGACATCATCCTCATCATAATTATAGTGATCTCTGACATTTTCGTTATAATCGTCCTCATAGTTTTGATATTCGTGATCACGCCCTACTTCTGGCATAAAGTTAACCTTCTGTACTTTACGAAACGGTGAACGGTCAGAAGATAATCGGTCATTAGCACGTTTAAACGCCACGAGCGGGGTAGGGTTTGGATTTTGTGTGTTCGTAGTATATTTAGGAGAATGAGAATGTTGAAAAGGGGAATTTTGGAAATTATTACGCTGCCTATAGAAGCTTGAACCGTTATCAACTTCCATTGGGGTTGGGTTATTTAAGTTCTGGTTTCTGGTCTCTATTGGCTGATAGTGGTGCAATAATGGTCTTGGCCGATGAAACTTATTTGCGTTACCCACTGCAAAAGCCTCTGCGAATTCATAACGCCTATGACTGGTTTGCAGCTCCTGTGCAACCGCCAAGGCTGATGGGAGGTCCTTGGGTCTTGCAGAGAATAAGATATCGCATAACGGTCTTCGGAGACCAGATATGAAAACGCGTAATGCATTCTCCCTAGCGCGTTCATTTAAAGCTGCTATGAGCTCATTGTTACCGCTGTGTGTCATAACTTGTTTATTTATTATCAAGGATAACTTTTTGTCTACCCTATTATAGTAATCAGCGATAGGTAAATTGTCCTGCCTTAAAATACTCAGCTCATTCTCTAGTACATATAGTGGTCTTTTATCTGAATAAGTCTGGTCAAGTCTTGCAATTATTGCGTTGAAATTCAAAATAGTGTTAAAGGACGCAAGAGTGGAGTTAGCAGATTCGATAATCTTATTCCTAAAAATGCCCATGGCAATATAATACTTCTCCGAACCCTCCTTATAATAAGTCATGGCAAAATGCGCGGCACTACGCCAACCCGGGTACGAAGCGAAATCACCCTTGAATTCCGGCAAATACTTAATCAAATCTAAACTTGCATTGTCTTGAATTAATGGGTTTATCGCAACCCGCAGGTCTGGTTTGACACTAGGTAACTGCAAGCCACTAACTGCCAAAGTTAACTGACGAATCTGTTCTACCAGTTCCAACTTAGTGCGCTCGTTGGTCTCGTTAACGATTTGCAGCACCTGCTCTCTACTGACATTCATTTTACAAATTTTGTTTTAAAATCTTTGATAAGGAAAATTTGCTCCAAAAGAAAAAAATCAGCACACAAAAAGATAAGAACAATTAATATAACTAGAAATACTTCTGATTATCGAAAAAGGCTTAACTAGAAGGAACACGAAATCACCAACACAAGACAATTTCCACAAAAGAAGTTTAGAAGATTCAATTTAAATATCAAAAAGACAAAGGTACAATAACCTTTTTGTTTAATATTCTCTATTTCAGGAAGATTTCCAATATTCCTTTAAAGCCGAAAAAAAAAACTAAGACTTTGTGGCAAATTCATTTAATTTTATAATATATCGAAATAACTAAAATTTTATTTCAAGCTCTTTAAGCTTAATAAATTCAAGATGTTATTAGTAAATGTAATTTAATACAAAACGTGTATTTTATAACCACGTGCTCGATTCAAAAAATTTTCTTTTACACGTTTTGCTTTTCTGTTTTCTACAGCCTAACCTTACTTTTGTTATGGAAATTTAATCCACTTTAAACATAATTTGTACTTTATAACCACGTGTTCGATTCAAAAAATTTTCTTTTACACGTTTTGTTTTTCTGTTTTCCACAGCCTAACCTTACTTATGAAAATTTAATCCACTTTGAACATAATTTGAAAAATCACTTACATATTTTACTTATTTTATATTACGGATTTGATGATCCTTTTCCCAGAACCTATGGTCCTCTGTTCATCGAGTTAGGCAGCTTTTGTCCTATGATCCTTTTATTTGCTACGAGTTGGGCAGCTCCTCGGGATTTGATGATCCTTTTACCATGAGTTGGGCAGCTTATTAGGATTTTATGGTCCTTTGCCACGAGTTGGGCGCCAATTAATTAAGTTTATTTGTTACAAATTAATTACGTTTATTGTTACAAATTAATTATGTTTATTTGTAGCACAAATTAAATTTATTTATTTCACAGTAATACCGATTAATTGAATATGTGTAAATTGAAAGTATGTAATATGACGATTTAACTCGTCACCTTCGCCGTTCAGTTCTAGAATGATTTTACTTTTGCCTTTTTGTCTTTTTGCCGCTGTCCAATTCTTCTTCTTTGATCATGTCCCGTTATGTAGCTTTGAGTTGGCGTCTTTCTGCTGCTAAGTGGTATGCAGTTTTACGCTCTGCGAGAGCTGTTGCAAAACGCATTGAGTTACGCAACCCAGCATACAAGTAGCGACGCCGCTATTCTTGGCGTAACCCAGCATACAAAATTGGCCAGCCACAGTGGTACATTAACTTGTACTAAAAAATCGATTCTACACCTTAATATAAGATTGTGAAATTTTTCCAAATGCACTGTCGTAATGGCTACATGACAACTCCAACAACTTCAAAGCGGCTAATTAGCATAAGTATGTAAAGTTCATATTTTCACTTAACTTGGTATCGTTTGCGTAGAGCATATGTACTAAAAAATCGATTCTACATCTTAATATAAGATTGTGAAATTTTTTCCAAACGCACTGTCGTTATGGCTATATGACAACTCCAATAACGTCAATACGGCCAATTAGTATAAATATGTAATGTTCATATTTTTACGCAACTTGGTATCTGTTGCGTAGTGCATATGTACTAAAAAATCGATTCTACACCTTAATATAAGATTGTGAAATTTTTCCAAACGCACTGTCGTTATGGCTGTATGACAACTCCAATAACTTCAAAACGGCTAATTAGCATAAATATGTATAGTTCATATTTTTGCGCAACTTGGTATCGGTTACTTAGTGCATATGTACTAAAAAATCGATTCTACACCTTAGAATAAGATTGCGAAATTTTTCCAAACGCACTGTCGTTATGGCTATATGACAACTCCAATAACCTCAATACAGCTAATTAGCATAAATATGTAAAGTTCATATTTTTACGCAACTTGGTATCGATTGGTTAGTGCATGTGTACTAAAAAATCGATTCTACACCTAAATATAAGATTGTGAAATTTTTCCAAATGCACTGTCGTTATGGCTATATGACATCACCAATAACCTCAAAACAGCTAATTAGCATAAATATGTATAGTTCATATTTTTACGCAACTTGGTATCGATTGCTTAGTCCATATGTACTATAAAATCGATTCTACACCTTAATATAAGATTGTGAAATTTTTCCAAATTCACTGACAACTCCAATAACCTCAAAACGGTTAATTATCATAAATATGTATAGTTCAAATTTTTACGCAACTTGGTATCAACTACTTAGTGCATATGTAATACAAAATCGATTTTACACCTTAATATAAGATTGTGAAATTTTCAAAATACACTGTCGTTATGGCTATATGAGAACTTCAATAACCTCAAAACAGCTAATTAGCATAAATATGTATAGTTCATATTTTTGCGCAACTTGGTATCGATTGCGTTGTTCATATGTACTAAAAAATCGATTCTACACCTTAATATACGATTGTGAAATTTTTCCAAATTCACTGTCGTTATGGCTATATGACAACTACAATAACCTCAAAACAGCTAATTAGCATAAATATGTATAGTTCATATTTCTGCGCAACTTGGTATCGATTGCTTAGTGCATATGAACTAAAAAATCGATTCTACACCTTAATATAAGATTGTGAAATTTTTCCAAATGCACTGTCGTTATGGCTATATGACAACTCCAATAACCTCAAAACAGCTAATTAGCATAAAAATGTATAGTTCATATTTTTGCGCAACTTGGTATCGATTGCTTAGTGCATGTGTACTATAAAATCGATTCTACACCTTAATATAAGATTGTGAAATTTTTCCAAGTTCACTGTCGTTATGGCTATATGACATCTCCAATAACCTCAAAACAGCTAATTAGCATAAATATGATTAGTTCATATTTTTACGCAACTTGGTATCGATTGCTTAGTGCATATGTACTAAAAAATCGATAATACACCTTAATATAAGATTGTGAAATTTTTCCAAATGCACTGTCGTTATGGCTATATGAAAACTCCAATAACCTCAAAACAGCTAATTAGAATTAATATGTATAGTTCATATTTTTGCGCAACTTGGTATAGATTGCTTAGTGCATATGTACTAAAAATTTGATTCTACACCTTAATATAAGATTGTGAAATTTTTCCAAATTCACTGTCGTTATGGCTATATGAAAACTCCAATAACCTCAAAACAGCTAATTAGCATAAATATGTATAGTTCATATTTTTGCGCAACTTGTTATCGATTGCTTAGTCCATATGTACTAAAAAATCGATTCTACACCTTAATATAAGATTGTGAAATTTTTCCAAATTCACTGTCGCTATGGCTATATGACAACTCCAATAACCTCAAAACGGCTAATTGAATAATATGTATAGTTCATATTTTTACGCAACTTGGTATCGATTGCTTAGTGCATATGTACTAAAAAATAGATTCTACACCTTAATATAAGATTGTGAAATTTTTCCAAATACACTGTCGTTATGGCTATATGACAACTCCAATAACCTCAAAACAGCTAATTAGCATAAATATGTATAGTTCATATTTTTGCGCAACTTGGTATCGGCTACTTAGTGCATATGTACTAAAAAATCGATTCTACACCTTAATATAAGATTGTGAAATTTTTCCAAATACACTGTCGTTATGGCTATATGACAACTCCAATAACCTCAAAACGGTTAATTAGCATAAATATGTATAGTTCATATTTTTACGCAACTTGGTATCGATTGCTTAGTGCATATGTACTAAAAAATCGATTCTACACCTTAATATAAGATTGTGAAATTTTTCCAAATGCACTGTCGTTATGGCTATATGAAAACTCCAATAACCTCAAAATGACTAATTAGCATAAATATGTATAGTTCATATTTTTGCGCAACCTGGTATCGATTGCTTAGTGCATATGTACTAAAAAATCGATTCTACACCTTAATATAAGATTGTGAAATTTTTCCAAATACACTGTCGTTATGGCTATATGACAACTCCAATAACTTCTAAAAGGCTAATTAGCATAAATATGTATAGTTCATATTTTTACGCAACTTGGTATCGATTGCTTAGTGCATATGTACTAAAAAATCGATTCTACACCTTAATATAAGATTGTGAAATTTTTCCAAATGCACTGTCGTTATGGCTATATGACAACTCCAATAACCTCAAAACACCTAATTAGCATAAATATGTATAGTTCATATTTTTACGCAACTTGGTATAGATTGCTTAGTGCATATGTACTAAAAAATCGATTCTACACCTTAATATAAGATTGTGAAATTTTTCCAAATACACTGTCGTTATGGCTATATGACAACTCCAATAACCTCAAAACGGTTAATTAGCATAAATATGTATAGTTCATATTTTTACGCAACTTGGTATCGATTGCTTAGTGCATATGTACTAAAAAATCGATTCTACACCTTAATATAAGATTGTGAAATTTTTCCAAACGCACTGTCGTTATGGCTGTATGACAACTCCAATAACTTCAAAACGGCTAATTAGCATAAATATGTATAGTTCATATTTTTGCGCAACCTGGTATCGATTGCTTAGTGCATATGTACTAAAAAATCGATTCTACACCTTAATATAAGATTGTGAAATTTTTCCAAATACACTGTCGTTATGGCTATATGACAACTCCAATAGCTTCTAAAAGGCTAATTAGCATAAATATGTATAGTTCATATTTTTACGCAACTTTGTATCGATTGCTTAGTGCATATGTACTAAAAATTCGATTCTACGCCTTAATATAAGATTGTGAAATTTTTCCAAATGCACTGTCGTTATGGCTATATGAAAACTCCAATAACCTCAAAACAGCTAATTAGCATAAATATGTATAGTTCATATTTTTGCGCAACTTGGTATCGATTGCTTAGTGCATATGTACTAAAAAATCGATTCTACACCTTAATATAAGATTGTGAAATTTTTCCAAATACACTGTCGTTATGGCTATATGACAACTCCAATAACCTCAAAAAGGCTAATTAGCATAAATATGTATAGTTCATATTTTTACGCAACTTGGTATCGATTGCTTAGTGCATATGTACTAAAAAATCGATTCTACACCTTAATATAAGATTGTGAAATTTTTCCAAATTCACTGTCGTTATGGCTATATGACAACTCCAATAACCTCAAAACAGCTAATTAGCATAAATATGTATAGTTCATATTTTTACGCAACTTGGTATCGATTGCTTAGTGCATATGTACTAAAAAATCGATTCTACACCTTAATATAAGATTGTGAAATTTTTCCAAATACACTGTCGTTATGGCTATATGACAACTCCAATAACCTCAAAACACCTAATTAGCATAAATATGTATAGTTCATATTTTTACGCAACTTGGTATCGATTGCTTAGTGCATATGTACTAAAAAATCGATTCTACACCTTAATATAAGATTGTGAAATTTTCTCAAATGCACTGTCGTTATGGCTATATGACAACTCCTATAACCTCAAAACAGCTAATTAGCATAAATATGTATAGTTCATATTTTTACGCAAATTGGTATCGGCTACTTAGTGCATATGTACTAAAAAAACCGATTCTACACCTTAATATAAGATTGTGAAATTTTTCCAAATACACTGTCGTTATGGCTATATGACAACTCCAATAACCTCAAAAGGGTTAATTAGCATAAATATGTATAGTTCATATTTTTACGCAACTTGGTATCGATTGCTTAGTGCATGTGTACTAAAAAATGGATTCTACACCTTAATATAAGATTGTGAAATTTTTCCAAATACACTGTCGTTACGGCTATATGACATCTCCAATAACCTCGAAACAGCTAATTAGCATAAATATGTATAGTTCATATTTTTACGCAACTTGGTATCGATTGTTTAGTGCATATGTACTAAAAAATCGATTCTACGCCTTAATATAAGATTGTGAAATTTTTTCAAACGCACTGGCGTTATGGCTATATGACAACTCTAATAACCTCAAAACAGCTAATTAGCATAAATATGTATAGTTCATATTTTTACGCAACTTGGTATAGATTGCTTAGTGCATATGTACTAAAAAATCGATTCTACACCTTAATATAAGATTGTGAAATTTTTCCAAATACACTGTCGTTATGGCTATATGACAACTCCAATAACCTCAAAACAGCTAATTAGCATAAATATGTATAGTTCATATTTTTACGCAACTTGGTATCGGCTACTTAGTGCATATGTACTTAAAAAATCGATTCTACACCTTAATATAAGATTGTGAAATTTTTCCAAATACACTGTCGTTATGGCTATATGACAACTCCAATAACCTCAAAACAGCTAATTAGCATAAATATGTATAGTTCATATTTTTACGCAACTTGGTATCGATTGCTTAGTGCATATGTACTAAAAAATCGATTCTACACCTTAATATAAGATTGTGAAATTTTTCCAAATACACTGTCGTTATGGCTATATGACAACTCCAATAACCTCAAAACAGCTAATTAGCATAAATATGTATAGTTCATATTTTTGCGCAACTTGGTATCGATTGCTTAGTGCATATGTACTAAAAAATCGATTCTACACCTTAATATAAGATTGTGAAATTTTTCCAAATACACTGTCGTTGTGGCTATATGACAACTCCAACAACCTCAAAACGGTTAATTAGCATAAATATGTATAGTTCATATTTTTACGAAACTGGGTATCGATTGCTTAGTGCATATGTACTAAAAAATCGATTCTACACCTTAATATAAGATTGTGAAATTTTCCAAACGCACTGTCGTTATGGCTATATGACAACTCCAATAAACTCAAAACAGCTAATTAGTATAAATTTGTAAAGTTAATATTTTTACGCAACTTGGTATCGATTGCTTAGTGCATGTGTACTACAAAATCGATTCTACACCTTAATATAAGATTGTGAAATTTTTCCAAATACACTGTCGTTATGGCTATATGACAACTCCAATAACCTCAAAACGGTTAATTAGCATAAATATGTATAGTTCATATTTTTACGCAACTTGGTATCGATTGCTTAGTGCATATGTACTAAAAAATCGATTCTACACCTTAATATAAGATTGTGAAGTTTTTGCAAATACACTGTCGTTATGGCTATATGACAACTCCAATAACCTCAAAAAGGCTAATTAGCATAAATATGTATAGTTCATATTTTTACGCAACTTGGTATCGATTGCTTAGTGCATATGTACTAAAAAATCGATTCTACACCTTAATATAAGATTGTGAAATTTTTCCAAATGCACTGTCGTTATGGCTATATGACAACTCCAATAACCTCAAAAAAGCTAATTAGCATAAATATGTATAGTTCATATTTTTACGCAACTTGGTATCGATTGCTTAGTGCATATTTGCTAAAAAATCGATTCTACACCTTAATATATAATTGTGAAATTTTTCCAAATGCACTGTCGTTATGGCTATATGAAAACTCCAATAACTTCAAAACGGCTAATTAGCATAAATATGTATAGTTCATATTTTGACGCAACTTGGTATCGTTTGCGTAGTGCATATGTACTAAAAAATCGATTCTACACCTTAATATAAGACTGTAAAATTTTTCCAAATACACTGTCGTTATGGCTATAAGACAACTCCAATAACTTCAAAAAGGCTATTTAACATAAACATGTAAAGTTCATATTTTAACACAACTTAGTATCGATCACTTAGTGCATATGTACTAAAAAATCGATTCTACACCTTAATATAAGATTGTGAAATTTTTCCAAATACACTGTCGTTATGGCTATATGACAACTCCAATAACCTCAAAACGGTTAATTAGCATAAATATGTATAGTTCATATTTTTACGCAACTTGGTATCGGCTACTTAGTGCATATGTACTAAAAAATCGATTCTACACCTTAATATAAGATTGTGAAATTTTTCCAAATACACTGTCGTTATGGCTATATGAACACTCCAATAACCTAAAACGGGTGATTAGCATAAATATGTATTGTTCATATTTTTACGCTATTTGGTATGGATTACCTGGTGCATATGTACCAAAAAATCGATTCTACACCTCAATATGTGATTGTGAAATTTTTCCAAATGCACTGTCGTTATGGCTATATGACAACTCTAATAACTTCAAAACAGCTAATTAGCATAAATATGTATAGTTCATATTTTTGCGCAACTTGGTATCGACTACCTAGTGCATATGTACTAACAAATCGATTCTACACCTTAATATAAGACAGTGAAATTTTTCCAAATACACTGTCGTTATGGCTATATGACAACTCCAATAACTTCAAAACGGCTAATTAGCATAAATATGTATAGTTCATATTTTTGCGCAACCTTGTATCGATTGCTTAGTGCATATGTACTAAAAAATCGATTCTACACCTTAATATAAGACAGTGAAATTTTTCCAAATACACTGTCGTTATGGCTATATGACAACTCCAATAACTTCAAAACGGCTAATTAGCATAAATATGTATAGTTCATATTTTTGCGCAACCTGGTATCGATTGCTTAGTGCATATGCACTAAAAAATCGATTCTACACCTTAATACAAGGTTGTGAAATTTTCTCAAATGCACTGTCGTTATGGCTATATGACAACTCCAATAACCTCAAAACAGCTAATTAGCATAAATATGTATAGTTCATATTTTTGCGCAATTTGGTATCGCTTGCGTAGTGCATGTGTACTAAAAAATCGATTCTACACCTTAATATAGGATTGTGAAATTTTTCCAAATGCACTGTCGTTATGGCTATATGACAACTCCAATAACCTCAAAACGGTTAATTATCATAAATATGTATAGTTCATATTTTTGCGCAACTTGGTATCGATTGCTTAGTCCATATGTACTATAAAATCGATTCTACACCTTAATATAATATTGTGAAATTTTTTCAAATTCACTGTCGCTATGGCTATATGACAACTCCAATAACCTCAAAACGGCTAATTGAATAATATGTATAGTTCATATTTTTACGCAACTTGGTATCGATTGCTTAGTGCATATTTGCTAAAAAATCGATTCTACACCTTAATATAAGATTGCGAAATTTTTCCAAATGCACTGTCGTTATGGCTATATGACAACGCCAATAACCTCAAAAATGCTAATTAGCATAAATATGTATAGTTCATATTTTTACGCAACTTGGTATAAATTGCTTAGTGCATATGTACTAAAAATTCGATTCTACGCCTTAATATAAGATTGTGAAATTTTTCCAAATGCACTGTCGTTATGGCTATATGAAAACTCCAATAACTTCAAAGCGGCTAATTAGCATAAATATGTATAGTTCATATTTTTGCGCAACCTTGTATCGATTGCTTAGTGCATATGTACTAAAAAATCGATTCTACACCTTAATATAAGACAGTGAAATTTTTCCAAATACACTGTCGTTATGGCTATATGACAACTCCAACAACTTCTAAAAGGCTAATTGAAATAAATATGTATAGTTCATATTTTTACGCAACTTGGTATCGATTGCTTAGTGCATATGTACCAAAAATTCGATTCTACGCCTTAATATAAGATTGTGAAATTTTTCCAAATGCAATGTCGTTATGGCTGTACGACAACTCCAATAACCTCAAAACGGGTAATTAGATTAATATGTACAGTTCATATTTTTACGCAACTTGGTATCGGCTACTTAGTGCATATGTACTAAAAAAACCGATTCTACACCTTAATATAAGATTGTGAAATTTTTCCAAATACACTGTCGTTATGGCTATATGAACACTCCAATAACCTAAAACGGGTGATTAGCATAAATATGTATTGTTCATATTTTTACGCTATTTGGTATGGATTACCTGGTGCATATGTACCAAAAAATCGATTCTACACCTCAATATGTGATTGTGAAATTTTTCCAAATGCACTGTCGTTATGGCTATATGACAACTCTAATAACTTCAAAACAGCTAATTAGCATAAATATGTATAGTTCATATTTTTGCGCAACTTGGTATCGACTACCTAGTGCATATGTACTAACAAATCGATTCTACACCTTAATATAAGATTGTGAAATTTTTCCAAATGCACTGTCGTTATGGCTATATGACAACTCCAATAACCTCAAAACAGCTAATTAGCATAAATGTGTATAGTTCATATTTTTTCGCAACTTGGTATCGATTGCTTAGTGCACATGTACTAAAAAATCGATTCTACACTTTAATATAAGATTGTGAAATTTTCTCAAATGCACTGTCGTTATGGCTATATGACAACTCCAATAACCTCAAAACAGCTAATTAGCATAAATATGTGTAGTTCATATTTTTGCGCAACTTGGTATCGATTGCTTAGTGCATATGTACTAAAAAATCGATTCCACACCTTAATATAAGATTGTGAAATTTTTCCAAATGCACTGTCGTTATGGCTATATGACAACTCCAATAACCTCAAAACAGCTAATTAGCATAAATATGTATAGTTCATATTTTTGCGCAATTTGGTATCGCTTGCGTAGTGCATGTGTACTAAAAAATCGATTCTACACCTTAATATAAGACTGTGAAATTTTTCCAAATGTACTGTCGTTATGGCTATATGAAAACTCCAACAACCTCAAAACGGGTAATTAGCATAAATATGTATAGTTCATATTTTTGCGCAACTTGGTATCGATTGCGTAGTGCATATATACTAAAAAATCAATTCTACACCTTAATATAAGACTGTGAAATTTTTCCAATGGTACTGTCGTTATGGCTATATGAAAACTCCAACAACCTCAAAACGGGTAATTAGCATTAATATGTATAGTTCATTTTTTTTCGCAACTTGGTATCGATTGCTTAGTGCACATGTACTAAAAAATCGATTCTACACCTTAATATAAGATTGTGAAATTTTCTCAAATGCACTGTCGTTATGGCTATATGACAACTCCAATAACCTCAAAACAGCTAATTAGCATAAATATGTGTAGTTCATATTTTTGCGCAACTTGGTATCGATTGCTTAGTGCATATGTACTAAAAAATCGATTCCACACCTTAATATAAGATTGTGAAATTTTTCCAAATGCACTGTCGTTATGGCTGTGCGACAACTCCAATAACTTCAAAGCGGCTAATTAGCATAAGTATGTATAGTCCATATTTTCACTTAACTTGGTATCGATTGTGATGAAATGCATTCCTGTGTACAACGTACATATCCATGCAACCCTATTTCTTGTCTTCATAACTTTGTATGTATACAACTTCTTCATATTGTAATTGTAACTTCACTTGCTTTTGAACTACCTTTGAATAAAAATCTGATTTGTAAGCGTTAAGTTGTGTATACTTGATTTTTCACTTGGAAACAAAACGGCAAGTAAAAGCATAATTTACAACAGGTTATGGGCCCAGGTGCAAATTCCTGCAGTTCAAGTAAATAAAAGAAATATAACATGAGTTCGTCGCTTTTCAATATTGAAAAATTGGACGAGTCAAACTACGACTCATGGAGTATCCAACTAAAGAGTGTGCTGGTTCACCAGGAGCTGTGGTCCGCGGCATCAGGAGAAACACCTTGTCCAGAAGCAGATGCAGACGGTAAGAATGTACTAATTTGGAAAGCCAAAGACGAAAAGGCAACGGCAACTATAATATTGAGTATAACGACGATGCAGATAGCTCACGTGAAGAATAGCAAGACATCAAACGAGGCATGGAATACTCTTCGTGAGATCCATAGGCCAAAAGGGCCAGTACGTAAGGTAACATTATTTAAGCGCCTTCTCGCTATGCGTATGAGCGATAACGAATGCGTTCAGCAGTATGTGTGCAAATTTACTTCTTTGGCAGAAAAGCTTCAAGAAATTGGAGTAGGTCTCGCTTGGAGTCGCTTGGAGTCTCGCGATGAGCTACATAAGCTAAATTCAATAAAAATTAAGCTAATAGAAGAAGGTGAACGTCGTAAGTCATGCGTAACGGAAAACACCGAAGGTAGCGTGCAAGCGTTCATGGTTCGCGAAAGTTCTATCAAAAAGAATAGTTCTACGCATTTGAAACTAAACGAAGTAAGCAGCGCATCGAACAACAACAACAAGAACAAACGACATAATATGAAATGCTACAATTGTGGCAAAAAAGGTCACTTCGCTGCTCAGTGCAGAGAGAAGCAAAACGTGCAAAAACAACAAAAAAGCGACAACAATAGAAGCAACGGATTGTTTGCGGCGATCAGCAAAAAATTGCTGCATACTGATGCTTGGTGTGTCGACAGCGGCGCATCCTCTCATTTGTGTTGCGACCGCGATAAGTTCAGCGAATTCGAGTTGTATGAAGAAGAGATCATACTTGCTGGCAACAACAAAATGTTAGCGGCTGGCAGAGGAATTGTTCGGTTGCAAACGAGCATGTTTGACGTCACACTTGTTAAAGTATTGTTCGTACCTGGACTACAATGTAATTTTATATCAGTCTCCAAAGCAGTAAACAGCGGCTACAAAGTTGAATTTACAAGAAATGAGGCAATGATGAAAAATAAGCACGGAGATGTCATTTTGAGTGCTAACAAGGTATGCGATCTGTTTCTATTCGAGCCCAATAAAAATCAATTGTTTTTTTGCATGCAAACCCAACCACGAGGCAATGAAGTGGCATTCTAGATACGGTCATCTAAATTTTGCTAGCCTGCGTGAATTGAGCAACAACAACATGGTTCGAGGAATGAAAGTAAATATCCCAGCAGACATTCAATGTGTTTTATGTATGTCTAATAAGTGTAGCCAGCGGCCATACAATAAATCTGATAGCCGAGCAGAAGAGATTTTGGGGTTGATACACACTGATGTGTGTGGGCCTATGAGGCATGAATCAATTGGCGGTGGAGAATTAAAATGCTTCGTAGCGACAACGGCACGGAATTTGTGCATAATGCGTTTAATAAATTTGTTAAAGAGAATGTTATTGTGCGACAATTAACAGTGCCCTACACACCACAACAAAACGGCGTAGCAGAGAGGCTAAATCGTACACTAATCGAGATGGCAAGGTGTATGGTAGTAAGTTCTGGTGTGAATGAATCGTTGTGGGCGGAGGCTGTTAATACGGCAGTATATTTAAGAAATCGTGCACCAACAAAAGTATTAAATGCTATGACACCATATGAAGCATGGTATGGCTATAAGCCGGTGGTAGGGCATTTGCGTACATTTGGGTCACTCGCGATAGCTTTGGATAAAAAGCAAAAAGACAAATTCAAACCAAGAGGCAAGGAGTATGTCATGGTCGGTTACTCCGAACATCGAAAGCATACAGACTGTATGATAAATAAACGCGACGACTGATAGTGAGTAGAGATGTCTACTTTGTAGAGTCAATATCGGCGAAACAGCATGACGGATTGAATATGAAAGTTGCAGAAGGTGTGCAAGTGCATCCAATTGAATTTGATATAGGTACCTTTGGTAATGAATTCCAGCAGCAAGGCACACATTAGGATACAAGCGCGATCGAAAACGTAGAAGAGGTGGTAGATACAGCAGCAAATAGTGACAATTACTTTGAGTCCGCTGAAGAAGAGCAAGCAGACGATATTCCTTTAAAAAGGAGTCCTGGCAGGCCACGATTGGTTCGTAGTGGGGGACCAGGCAGACCCACAAAGCAATATACGTATTTAAATTTAATAGACGCTGATGATGTAAAGGTTCCTGAGTCTGTAGGCATTGTCAAGTCAATATGCTACTAAATGGTACGACGCTATGCAAAATGAATATAATTCTCTTATGAAAAATGAAACATGGCAGCTTGCAGAAATCCCCAAAGGGCAAAAAGCCGTACGATGTAAATGGGTGTATGCCATTAAAAGAGATAAAGAGGGTAAGGTGGATCGCTTTAAAGCTAGGTTAGTTGCAAAAGGGTGTACACAGGTTTATGGCGTTAACTATGATGAAACCTTTTCACCCGTTGTAAGCTATAGCACTATCCGAATGATATTTGCGCTCGCAGCGGAGTACGGGTTACATCTTCATCAGATGGATGTATCCACCGCATATTTAAATAGCGAGTTGAGCGAAGATATATACATGCGTCAGCCAGAAATGTTTATTGACAAACGATTTCCTAAACATTGTTTGAAGCTGAACAAAGCCTTGTATGGACTTAAGCAGTCCGGGCGCGAGTGGAACTTAAGGTTAGATGAAATTTTAAAGAAGATTGGTTTTCAACCATGTATAAGCGAACCTTGTGTGTACATAAACAAACAAAATGGGCAAATTAATATTATTGCGGTATACGTTGATGATTTGCTCATAGCCAGCCAGAATTAGAAGTGGTCGACAAAGGACCGGTGCAGCATTTTTTAAGCATGGAGGTGAATCGTGATGGTGAAACAGGCTCTACTTATATCTATTGGACAAAAGGCATATATTAGAAAGCTATTAAACGATTTTGGCATGAATGACACTCGACCGATTGCTGTTCCTTTGGATGCAAGACATCAAATTAATTGCAATAACACAACATGTAAGAAAGTCGATCAGGTACAGTACCAATCCTTGATAGGATCACTGATGTATTTAGCTGTGTGCACACGACCAGATATTTTGCACTCAGTATGCAAATTAGCATCTGCAGTTAAAGAAGCAGTGTATTTACTCTTGGGAGAGATGAACATCTAGTGCCCTAAGGCGATAGTAGTAAATGGAGATAGCCTCAGTGCTATGAATCTTGTGAAGAACCCGGTGTATCATACAAGAAGTAAGCACATCGACATAAGATACCACTACATACGGGATATCTATCAAGGAGGCGACATTAAGCTCAAATATTGTTGCAGCAGTGACATGGTTGCTGACATCTTGACAAAGAATTTGCCGAAGCCTGGCCACGAAAGGTTGACAAAGATGTTAGGTTTGAATTAAATAGGTGAATGTTTTTATTTTTAATGAACATGTACATATATGAACGTTGAGGAGGCGTGATGAAATGCATTCCTGTGTACAACGTACATATCCATGCAACCCTATTTCTTGTCTTCATAACTTTGTATGTATACTACTTCTTCATATTGTAATTGTAACTTCACTTGCTTTTGAACTACCTTTGAATAAACATCTAATTTGTAAGCGTTAAGTTGTGTATACTTGATTTTTCACTTGGAAACAAAACGGCAAGTAAAAGCATAATTTACAACAGATTGCTTAGTGCATATGTACTAAAAAATCGATTCAACACCTTAATATAAGATTGTGAAATTTTTCCAAATGCACTGTCGTAATGGCTACATGACAACTCCAATGACCTCAAAACAGCTAATTAGCATAAATACGTCATACAAATAATTATATGTGCATTTTTGATTTTGTTTATATTTTTTGTTCACTGATATTTTTTGAATTTTGGTGAATGTAGAATAAACGGCTGATATGTTGCCGTTAATATGCTACGAAAATTGTTTCATTCTGCTGTCTTTCGTTGTACCGTTACATTAAGAATGTGCTTGTTCATTTGGTATTGCGTAGTAAATATTTATATGTGCAAAATCAGTCTAGCTGATCTTTCTTGCTGATATTGTGGCAGATAAACATTTTTGCGTAAAAATTTGTTTGCAAAACTATTGTAGGTATATTAACTTGATGAATTATTTGAAATTTTAATACATTTATTTAACTCTAAGCCTAAAATGCCTCGTGGTACTAGTTTGTCAGCCATGGAACAAGGAATAATTATAGGAATGCATGAAAGCGGTTCCAAAATATACGAAATTGCATCTAGACTAAAGCGGCATCGAAACTGTATACCAAGATTTGTTAAAAACCCCACCAATTATGGTACAGTCGACGCAACGGAAGGAAAACCAACATTGATGATCGGTGCAAACGAATGATTCGACGACTAGCAGTAGCGGATTTGATGAGTAGCGGTCAAATACGGATCAAGTTAAGACTGCAAATAACAAGGAATAGAATTGTTCAAATTATTCATGAAAATAAGTTTATCAAACACACCTCCATGGTACCTAAACCAAAGCTCTTGCCAAGGCATATTATAGCACGATTGCAGTTTGAAAATAAATAAATGACGAAAAAAAAATTCAATTTGGACGGCCCAGATCATTGTAAGAAATATTGGGGAGATTCGCGTCAGGAACGACGTTCCTGCTACAAGCGAAGCTTTGGAGGCGGTACCTTGATGGTATGGGCTGCAATCTGCTTCAATGGAAAGACACCTATATGCTATATATCCACTCAAATGAATGCTAGTATGTATGTAAATCTTTTGGACAGTGAGTTGATAGAATTTGCAGGCAATATTTATGGCGATAACTGGACATATCAGCAGGATAACGCTTCAATGCACACGCCACAGGTTACGAAGCGCTTCTTTAATGACAGGCAAATTCCCGTATTACAATGGCCAGCATTAAGTCCGGACCTAAATCCGATCGAAGATCTCTGGGGGATCCTCTCTGCACGTGTTTTCCAAAACGGAAGGTAGTTTGAGATAGTACGGCATCTTAATTTAGCCATAGAGCCAGAATGGGCCAATATTGACATAACTATTCTACAATCATTAGTTAATTCTATGCCAAAGCGGCTTAATTTAGTTTTAAAAAATATGGGCAAAACTATTGACTATTAAAGTAGAGATGTCTTTTAGTTGCACTCAAATAAATAAGATTTACAGGCAAAAATAGCAAAATGCACATATAAATATTTACTATAAACATAAACTTAAATTTTGTTTTTTAGTTTAAAAAAATATTTGAAATTTGTTATTTTTTGTTTTTTTATATTTTACGTAAGAATAAAAATAAACCGGCATACCCAGAAATATTTTTCAATTTTGTAATCTTTTATTTTTTGCAAAAAGTTGATGCACATATAATTATTTGTATGAGGTATGTATAGCTCATATTTTTACGCAACTTGGTATCGTTTGCGTAGTGCATATGTACTAAAAAATCGATTCTACACCTTAATATAAGATTGCGAAATTTTTCCAAATGCACTGTCGTTATGGCTATATGACAACTCCAATAACCTCAAAACAGCTAATTAGCATAAATATGTATAGTTCATATTTTTGCGCAACTTGGTATCGATTTCTTAGTGCATATGTACTAAAAATTCGATTCTACGCCTTAATATAAGATTGTGAAATTTTTCCAAATGCACTATCGTTATGGCTATATGAAAACTCCAATAACCTCAAAACAGCTAATTAGCATAAATATGTATAGTTCATATTTTTGCGCAACTTGTTATCGATTGCTTAGTCCATATGTAAAGGGTGACTTTTTAAGAGCTTGATAACTTTTTTTTAAAAAAAACGCATAAAATTTGCAAAATCTCATCGGTTCTTTATTTGAAACGTTAGATTGGTTCATGACATTTACTTTTTGAAGATAATTTCATTTAAATGTTGACCGCGGCTGCGTCTTAGGTGGTCCATTCGGAAAGTCCAATTTTGGGCAACTTTTTCGAGCATTTCGGCCGGAATAGCCCGAATTTCTTCGGAAATGTTGTCTTCCAAAGCTGGAATAGTTGCTGGCTTATTTCTGTAGACTTTAGACTTGACGTAGCCCCACAAAAAATAGTCTAAAGGCGTTAAACCGCATGATCTTGGTGGCCAACTTACGGGTCCATTTCTTGAGATGAATTGTTGTCCGAAGTTTTCCCTCAAAATGGCCATAGAATCGCGAGCTGTGTGGCATGTAGCGCCATCTTGTTGAAACCACATGTCAACCAAGTTCAGTTCTTCCATTTTTGGCAACAAAAAGTTTGTTAGCATCGAACGATAGCGATCGCCATTCACCGTAACGTTGCGTCCAACAGCATCTTTGAAAAAATACGGTCCAATGATTCCACCAGCGTACAAACCACACCAAACAGTGCATTTTTCGGGATGCATGGGCAGTTCTTGAACGGCTTCTGGTTGCTCTTCACCCCAAATGCGGCAATTTTGCTTATTTACGTAGCCATTCAACCAGAAATGAGCCTCATCGCTGAACAAAACACGCGCGCGAAACACATTTCGAACCGAACACTGATTTTGGTAATAAAATTCAATGATTTGCAAGCGTTGCTCGTTAGTAAGTCTATTCATGATGAAATGTCAAAGCATACTGAGCATCTTTCTCTTTGACACCATGTCTGAAATCCCACGTGATCTGTCAAATACTAATGCATGAAAATCCTAACCTCAAAAAAATCACCCGTTACTATAAAATCGATTCTACACCTTAATAAAATATTGTGAAATTTTTCCACATTCACTGTCGTTATGGCTATATGACAACTCCAATAACTTCAAAACTGTTAATTAGCATAAATATGTTTAGTTCATATGTTTGCGCAACTTGGGATAGGTTACTTAGTGCATGTGTACTAAAAAATCGATTCTACTCCTTAATATAAGATTGTGAAATTTTTCCAAATGCACTGTCGTTATGGCTACATGACAACTCCAACAACCTCAAAACGGGTAATTAGCATAAATATGTAAAGTTCGAATTTTTACACAACTTGTTATCGATTACTTAGTGCATATGTACTAAAAAATCGATATTACACCTTAATATAAGATTGCGAAATTTTTCCAAATGCACTGTCGTTATGGCTATATGACAACTCCAATAACCTCAAAACAGCTAATTAGCATAAATATATATAGCTCATATTTTTACGCAACTTGGTATCGATTGCGTAGTGCATATGTACTAAAAAATCGATACTACACCTTAATATAAGATTGTGAAATTTTTCCAAATGCACTGTCGTTATGGCTATATGACAACTCCAATAACCTCAAAACAGCTAATTAGCATTAATATGTTTAGTTCATATTTGTGCGCAACTTGGTATCGATTGCTTAGTGCATATGTACTAAAAATTCGATTCTACGCCTTAATATAAGATTGTGAAATTTTTCCAAATTCACTGTCGTTATGGCTGTATGACAACTCCAATAACTTCAAAACGGCTAATTAGCATAAATATGTATAGTTCATATTTTTGCGCAACTTGGTATCGATTGCTTAGTCCATATGTACTATTAAATCGATTCTACACCTTAATATAAGATTGTGAAATTTTTCCAAATGCACTGTCGTTATGGCTATATGACATCTCCAATAACCTCAAAACACCTAATTAGCATAAATATGTATAGTTCATATTTCTACGCAACTTGGTATAGATTGCTTAGTGCATATGTACTAAAAAATCGATTCTACACCTTAATGTAAGACTGTGAAATTTTTCCAAATACTCTGTCGTTATGGCTATATGACAACTCCAACAACTTCTAAAAGGCTAATTAGCATAAATATGTACAGTTCATATTTTTACGCAACTTGGTATAGATTGCTTAGTGCATATGTACTAAAAATTCGATTCAACGCCTTAATATAAGATTGTGAAATTTTTCCAAATGCAATGTCGTTATGGCTATATGACAACTCCAATAACTTCAAAACACCTAATTAGCATAAATATGTATAGTTCATATTTTTGCGCAACTTGTTATCGATTGCGTAGTGCATATGTACTAAGTTTGTGAAGTTTTTCCAAATGCACTGTCGTTATGGCTATATGAAAACTCCAATAACCTCAAAACACCTAATTAGCATAAATATGTATAGTTCATATTTTTGCGCAACTTGTTATCGATTGCGTAGTGCATATGTACTAAGTTTGTGAAGTTTTTCCAAATGCACTGTCGTTATGGCTATATGAAAACTCCAATAACCTCAAAACAGCTAATTAGCATAAATATGTATAGTTCATATTTTTGCGCAACTTGTTATCGATTGCTTAGTCCATATGTACTATAAAATCGATTCTACACCTTCATATAATATTGTGAAATTTTTCTAAATTCACTGTCGTTATGGCTGTATGACAACTCCAATAACTTCAAAACTGTTAATTGGCATAAATATGTTTAGTTCATATGTTTGCGCAACTTGGGATAGGTTACTTAGTGCATGTGTACTAAAAAATCGATTCTACACCTTAATATAAGATTGTGAAATTTTTCCAAATGCACTGTCGTTATGGCTACATGACAACTCCAACAACCTCAAAACGGGTAATTAGCATAAATATGTAAAGTTCGAATTTTTACACAACTTGTTATCGATTACTTAGTGCATATGTACTAAAAAATCGATATTACACCTTAATATAAGATTGCGAAATTTTTCCAAATGCACTGTCGTTATGGCTATATGACAACTCCAATAACCTCTAAACACCTAATTAGCATAAATATATATAGCTAATATTTTTACGCAACTTGGTATCGATTGCTTAGTGCATATGTACTAAAAAATCGATTCTACACCTTAATATAAGATTGTGAAATTTTTCCAAATGCACTGTCGTTATGGCTATATGACAACTCCAATAACCTCAAAACAGCTAATTAGCATTAATATGTTTAGTTCATATTTTTGCGCAACTTGGTATCGATTGCTTAGTGCATATGTACTAAAAATTCGATTCTACGCCTTAATATAATATTGTGAAATTTTTCCAAATTCACTGTCGTTATGGCTGTATGACAACTCCAATAACTTCAAAACGGCTAATTAGCATAAATATGTATAGTTCATATTTTTGCGCAACTTGGTATCGATTGCTTAGTCCATATGTACTATAAAATCGATTCTACACCTTAATATAAGACTGTGAAATTTTTCCAAATTTACTGTCTTTATAGCTATATGACATCTCCAATAACCTCAAAACACCTAATTAGCATAAATATGTATAGTTCATATTTCTACGCAACTTGGTTTCGATTGCTTAGTGCATCTTTACTAAAAAATCGATTCTACACCTTAATATAAGACTGTGAAATTTTTTCAAATTTACTGTCGTTATGGCTATATGACATCTCCAACAACTTCTAAAAGGCTAATTAGCATAAATATGTACAGTTCATATTTTTACGCAACTTGGTATAGATTGCTTAGTGCATATGTACTAAAAATTCGATTCAACGCCTTAATATAAGATTGTGAAATTTTTCCAAATGCAATGTCGTTATGGCTATATGACAACTCCAATAACTTCAAAACACCTAATTAGCATAAATATGTATAGTTCATATTTTTGCGCAACTTGTTATCGATTGCGTAGTGCATATGTACTAAGTTTGTGAAGTTTTTCCAAATGCACTGTCGTTATGGCTATATGAAAACTCCAATAACCTCAAAACACCTAATTAGCATAAATATGTATAGTTCATATTTTTGCGCAACTTGTTATCGATTGCGTAGTGCATATGTACTAAGTTTGTGAAGTTTTTCCAAATGCACTGTCGTTATGGCTATATGAAAACTCCAATAACCTCAAAACACCTAATTAGCATAAATATGTATACCAATAACCTCAAAACGGCTAATTGAATAATATGTATAGTTCATATTTTTACGCAACTTGGTATCGATTGCTTAGTGCATATGTGCTAAAAAATCGATTCTACACCTTAATATAAGATTGCGAAATTTTTCCAAATGCACTGTCGTTATGGCTATATGACAACTCCAATAACCTCAAAACAGCTAATTAGCATAAATATGTATAGTTCATATTTTGACGCAACTTGGTATCGATTGCTTAGTCCATATGTACTATTAAATCGATTCTACACCTTAATATAAAATTGT
Source organism: Bactrocera dorsalis (assembly GCF_023373825.1). Lineage (NCBI taxonomy): Eukaryota > Metazoa > Arthropoda > Insecta > Diptera > Tephritidae > Bactrocera > Bactrocera dorsalis. The sequence continues at coordinate 217,673 of NC_064308.1, read as the reverse complement.
GAACTTTTTCCAAATGCACTGTCGTTATGGCTATATGACATCTCCAATAACCTCAAAACACCTAATTAGCATAAATATGTATAGTTCATATTTCTACGCAACTTGAGATAGATTGCTTAGTGCATATGTACTAAAAAATCGATTCTACACCTTAATATAAGACTGTGAAATTTTTCCAAATACTCTGTCGTTATGGCTATATGACAACTCCAACAATTTCTAAAAGGCTAATTAGCATAAATATGTACAGTTCATATTTTTACGCAACTTGGTAAAGATTGCTTAGTGCATATGTACTAAAAATTCGATTCAACGCCTTAATATAAGATTGTGAAATTTTTCCAAATGCAATGTCGTTATGGCTGTATGACAACTCCAATAACCTCAAAACGGGTAATTAGAATAATATGTACAGTTCATATTTTTACGCAACTTGGTATCGATTGCTTAGTGCATATGTACTAAAAAATCGATTCTACACCTTAATATAAGATTGTCAAATTTTTCCAAATGCACTGTCGTTATGGCTATATGACAACTCAAATAACCTCAAAAAGGCTAATTAGCATAAATATGTATAGTTCATATTTTTGCGCAACTTGGTATCGATTGCGTAGTGCATATATACTAAAAAATCAATTCTACACCTTAATATAAGATTGTGAAATTTTTCCAAATGCACTGTCGTTATGGCTACATGACATCTCCAATAACCTCAAAATACCTAATTAGCATAAATATGTATAGTTCATATTTTTACGCAACTTGGTATCGATTGCTTAGTGCATATGTACTAAAAAAACGATTCTACACCTTAATATAAAATTGTCAAATTCTTCCAAATGCACTGTCGTTATGGCTATATGACAACTCCAATAACCTCCAAACGGCTAATTAGCATAAATATGTATAGTTCATATTTTTGCGCAACTTGGTATCGATTGCTTAGTGCATATGTACTATAAAATCGAATCTACACCTTAAAATAAGATTGCGAAATTTTTCCTAATGCACTGTCGTTATGGCTATATGAAAACTCCAATAACCTCAAAACAGGTAATACGCATAAATATGTATGTTCATATTTTTGCGCAACTTGTTATCGATTGCTTAGTCCATATGTACTATAAAATCGATTCTACACCTTAATATAATATTGTGAAATTTTTCCAAATTCACTGTCGTTATGGCTATATGAAAACTCCAATAACCTCAAAACAGCTAATTAGCATTAATATGTATAGTTCATATTTTTGCGCAACTTGGTATCGATTGCTTAGTCCATATGTACTATAAAATCGATTCTACACCTTAATATAATATTGTGAAATTTTTCCAAATGCACTGTCGTTATGGCTATATGAAAACTCCTACTATAAAATCGATTCTACACCTTAATATAAGATTGTGAAATTTTTCCAAATGCACTGTCGTAATGGCTACATGACAACTCCAATAACTTCAAAGCGGCTAATTAGCATAAGTATGTATAGTTCATATTTTCACTTAACTTGGTAACGATTGCTTAGTGCATATGTACTAAAAAATCGATTCTACACCTTAATATAAGATTGTGAAATTTTTCCAAATTCACTGTCGTTATGGCTGTACGACAACTCCAATAACTTCAAAACAGCTAATTAGCATAAATATGTATAGCTCAAATTTTTACGCAACTTGGTATGGTTTGCGTAGTGCATATGTACTATAAAATCGATTCTACACCTTAATAAAATATTGTGAAATTTTTCCACATTCACTGTCGTTATGGCTATATGACAACTCCAATAACTTCAAAAAAGCTTATTAACATGAACATGTAAAGTTCATATTTTTGCGCAACTTGGTATCGATTGCGTAGTGCATATATACTAAAAATCAATTCTACACCTTAATATAAGATTGTGAAATTTTTCCAAATGCACTGTCGTTATGGCTATATGACAACTCCAATAACCTCAAAACAGCTAATTAGCATAAATATGTATAGTTCATATTTTTGCGCAACTTGGTATCGATTGCTTAGTGCATATGTACTAAAAATTCGATTCTACGCCTTAATATAAGATTGTGAAATTTTTCCAAATGCACTGTCGTAATGGCTATATGACAACTCCAATAACCTCAAAACAGCTAATTAGCAAAAATATGTATAGCTCATATTTTTACGCAACTTGGTATCGATTGCGTAGTGCATATGTACTAAAAAATCGATTCTACACCTTAATATAAATTGCGAAATTTTCCAAAATGCACTGTCGTTATGGCTATATGAAAACTCCAATAACCTCAAAACAGCTAATTAGCTTAAATATGTATAGTTCATATTTTTACGCAACTTGGTATAGATTGCTTAGTACATATGTACTAAAAATTCGATTCAACGCCTTAATATAAGATTGTGAAATTTTTCCAAATGCACTGTCGTTATGGCTATATGACAACTCCAATAACCTCAAAACAGCTAATTAGCATTAATATGTATAGTTCATATTTTTGCGCAACTTGGTATCGATTGCTTAGTGCACATGTACTAAAAAATCGATTCTACACCTTAATATAAGATTGTGAAATTTTTTCAAATTCACTGTCGCTATGGCTATATGACAACTCCAATAACCTCAAAACGGCTAATTAGAATAATATGTATAGTTCATATTTTTACGCAACTTGTTATCGATTGCATAGTGCATATGTGCTAAAAAATCGATTCTACACCTTAATACCCATCTGGCAACGCTGTAACTTTTAACAGCGCTGACAAATCGGCTAATGTCATACCGCGTTAGAAGCGTCATTCGAAGACAATTTATACCATGGAACAGTACACTCCAAAAGAACGCGCTGAAATTGTTCAGCTTTATATTCAAAATAACTTTTCAATTGTGTTAACTCAACGTGCGTCAGACGAGGCACATTTCTCGTTGAATGGAGGCGTAAACAAGCAAAATTGCCGATTTTATGCCACCGAAAATCCTCAATTAATTGAAGAACAGCCTCTTTACGACCAAAAAGTAACAGTTTGGTGCGGTGTTTGCGTGAATATGATCATCGGACCGTATTTTTTCGAAGACGATGATGGAGCCACGACAACAGTCAATGGTGAGCGTTATCGAGCCATGATAACGGATTTTGTGATACCCATTATTCGCGAAAATGACATGGATAACTTCTGGTTTCAACAGGACGGGGCTACATGCCATACAGCTCGACCAACAATCAATTTATTGCGACCATTTTTCCCCGGGCGATTGATATCGAAAAATGGTGATGTTGACTGGCCACCGAGATCACCAGATTTGACGCCACCAGACTTTTATTTGTGGGGTTATTTGAAATCCAAGGTATACGCTAATAAGCCAAAGACCTTAGCTCAACTGAAAGCCAACATTCGACGTGAAACAGCCGCCATATCATCCGAAACATTGGCCAAAGTCATGGAAAATGTCGAAAAAAGAGTGCATTTAGCTGTCAAAGCTAAAGGTGCCCATTTACGCGATCTAATTTTTAAATATTAGCTGAAACAAATCCCCTTGGACCAAAATAAATTATTTTTGAAATGAACAAAAAACATTGTTTTCTTTTGTTCTTTTTTTTTAGAAACAAATGCGTCAACTTTAAATGGCCTACCCTGTATAAGATTGTCAAATTTTTCCAAATGCACTGTCGCTATGGCTATATGACAACTCCAATAACCTCAAAATGACTAATTAGCATAAATATGTATAGTTCATATTTTTACGCAACTTGGTATCGATTGCTTAGTGCATATGTAATCAAGAATCGATTCTACACCTTAATATAAGATTGTGAAATTTTCAAAATTCACTGTCGTTATGGCTATATGAAAACTCCAATAACCTCTATTAGCATAAATATGTATATTTCATATTTTTAGTTGCGTAAAAATATGAACTGTACATATTATTCTAATTAGCCGTTTTGAGGATATTGTTGTTGTCATATAGCCATAGCGACAGTGAATTTGGAAAAATTTCACATTCTTATGTTAAGGCGTAGAATCGAATTTTTAGTACATATGCACTAAGCAATCGATACCAAGTTGCGCAAAAATATGAACTATACATATTTATGCTAATTAGCTGTTTTGAGGTTATTGGAGTTGTCATAAAGCCATAACGACAGTGCATTTGGAAAAATTTCGCAATCTTATATTAAGGTGTATGTTGGAATAAATGTATTTATTGTATTTATTGTGAAATGCGCACTTAAGATTAATTACAAATTTGAGTGGGAAAATAATTGACTTGCCGGTTTTAGCTGTAATTCGATAATGCCATTTTAAGAAGAATATACATAACTCTAAACTGCGAAAGTAGGTGTAAGTGAGCAATGCGATAAATAAGAATACAAACTAAACATCGCAGTGTTGCCAGACTTATGCAAAATCTTATACATACATATTAAGCTTATTCTTATACAATTTCAACACTTCTTCTTAAGCAAATATATGTATGTTATACAAAATTATAAAAATTAGTTTTGTAAAATAACAGTGCTTTTGCTTACATAAATTTTTAGTAAATATATCAGCAATGTTTTTATCAGTGGAAACATATTTTAATACAATTTCATTGCTCGCAATTTTTTCTCTTATAAAATGAAATTTAATGTCAATATGTTTTGTTCTTTTATGATGTACAGGATTTTTGGAAATATGTTGAGAGCTTAAATTATCTCCGCAGATAATCATTGGCTCCTGCTTTGTCCATCCAATTTCGGTTAAAAGATTACGTAATTATATTGCTTCTTTAGCGGCTGCAGTCAGAGCAACATATTCCGCTTCTGTGCTGCTTAAGGCAACAACACTCTGCTTTGCTGAAGACCAGGAAAATATGCTTCCACCCAAAAGGAATGCATATCCAGAGTAGGATTTTCTATCCAGCTGATCGTTTGCCCAATCGGCATCTGCGAAACCTTGCACGGGTTGGCCAACTTTCCGGTATACCATTCTCAGATGAACTGTACTGGAGAGATATCGTAAGACGTGCTTAGCGGCAGCTTCGTGCTCCGCATGGGGATTTGTATTGCGTTGCGACAATTTACTCACAGCATGCAAAATGTCAGGCCGGCTCAAAATTGCTAGGTACATCAAAGACCCTATTAGTGATTGGTATTTATTTATAGTTACCTTAACGCAGCTATCATCCTTGCAACCGATATGAAAACCTGGGTCGAGCGGTGTTACATCTGCACGACAGTCTTTCATACCGTATTCGTCTAATAGATTTTTGATATACGTTTTTTGACAAAGTGATACTGCACCTCGATTGCCGTCTCGTTGTATTTCTAACCCAAGAAAATATGAGGCAGGACCTCCGTCATGCATGTCGAATTTGGATGCTATCTTCTTCTTAAACGCGCGTATCTCGTTCTCGCTGGGTGATATGATTAATAAATCGTCCACGTAAACAGCGATGTAGCTGCTTTGATGCTGAGTCTGCTTGAAGTAAAGGCAAGCCTCGTGCTTGCTTTGTTTGAAGCCAATATTTTGTAGTACTTCATCTAGCGTCTGGTTCCATACGCGACCGGATTGCTTAAGCCCATATATGGCTTTATTGAGCTTTAAAACTTTGTTAGGATGCTTTGCGCTTACGAAATTTTGTGGTTGTTGCATGTATACTACTTCATCTAATTTGCTGTTTAGATATGCGTTGGAGACGTCCGCTTGATGCATGTATAGCTGTTTTTCTGCAGCTATGGCGAACAACATACGAATGGTTTCGTAGCGTATTACAGGAGAGAAGGTTTCACTGTAGTTGATTCCCAATTGCTGTCCGCAACCCTTTGCGACCAATCTAGATTTGAATTTTTCGATTTCACCATCTCGATTTCTCTTTACTCGAAATACCCATTTCGAACCAATTGACTTTGCACCAGTAGGCAAATCAACCAACTCCCAAGTGTTGTTAGCTATAAGTGCATTGTACTCTGATTGCATTGACGCTTGCCAATTTGTTGCATATTGGCTCTGCAATGCTTCTGCGACTGTTTGAGGTGTTTCGACATCATCAAAAGAATTTAAGTTATTTAACACGTTATACGCATTTTTTGACCTGTGCGTATAATTTTTGGACGCCCTGGGCCCCGTTGTTGCGTTTCTTGTTGATCATTATCACTAGCGCTGACAAACTCTTCTTCTTCTTTGTCGGAGTCGCCACACTCGTACTGTGGTTTATCGTTACAATTTTCAGATGTTGACTCACTTTCAACTTGATTTGACGTTGCATCTTCTTCGGAAGACGTGTGTGACTCAAGACGAATAATGTTTGTCTCAAAGTCATCATTTCGCTCTGATAAATTACATTTCTCAGATGTTACTGTGTCAAACTCACCTTCAACAAATTTGACATCCCTGCGCTCTATCACTGTACGTTTATTGCGATCATACAAGCGATAAGCTTTTACTGATATTGAATAGCCGACGAAAATATACTCTTTTGCTTTTGCGTTAAATTTGCCCGTTCTATTTTTATCTATAGCAAATGCACGTGAACCGATAACTCGAAAATGTTTTACCGACGCTTTGCGATCTTTCCACACTTCGAAAGGGGTACACCCATTTAAAGCCCTAGTGGGGCACCCGTTGCGCAGATATGCGGCCGTTTGTACAGCTTCGGCCCATAGAAATTCTTCTAATTTCGCGTGTATCAATAAACTTTTCGCCATTTCCACTATTGTACGGTAAACGCGTTCAGCAACGCCGTTTTGTTGAGGCGTGTACGGAACAGTGTTTTACCTTTTTATACCGCATTCATTTAAAAAGTTATTAAATTCATTGTTCATATATTCAGTTCCGTTGTCACCACGCAAACATTTTATTTTGTTACCGGTTTGCAATTTAACGTAGCTTTTAAATAGTTTAAATTTCTGAAACACTTCATTTTTAGCGCGCATGAAGTAAACAAAAATTTTACGCGTATAGTCATCGATGAAGGTCACGAAATAGCGATTTCCAGCTATTGATTTAACGTTCATTGGGCCACAGACGTCGCTGTGCACCAACTCAAGTACACTTTTTGTCATACGCTTTGCATTTTTAGAGAATGGTAATGCACACAATTTTGCTTGGTTGCATGTATCGCAGTTCATGTCCGTATATACACATTCAATGTCCATACCTTCTACTAGTTTTTTATCATTTAGTAATTTTAAACTTTGAAAGTTTAGGTGGCCAAAGCAATTGTGCCACTTTTTTGCATTTGATGTGTCCCTTAACATATTCACTTCACTGTTTTTCGCCAGCGTTTCATACAAATACAAGTTGCCTTCTTGCTTTGCTCTTAACACAACTTTATTGTTTTTGTTTTTTATTTGCACTTCTTTTTCGCCAAATATTATTGAATTTTTGTATTGTGTCGATTTACTAACCGACAAAAAATTCATTTGCAAAGAAGGTACGTACAACACATCACGCATTTCAATATTTCTATTGTTTACTTTTAAGACAACTGTGCCTATACCGAACGATTCAACGTATTTATCAGCTGCTAATTTTACCGAAGTCTTTGTTTCACTGAACGACACAAACATGTTTTTGTTGCAGCACATATGTGTTGTCGCGCCACTGTCAATACACCACGTATATTTTCTTTGCTCCGCGGCACTTACATGTAACAGACAATTTGAATATTCTGTTTTGCACTTGTTTTCTTGCGCTGTCGCTTTTTTGCGACATTCACTAGCACGATGCCCAATTTTATCGCAATACAAACACTTGCCTTTGAATTGTTGCTTTTGATCGTTTTTCTTTATGTTCTTTTTTACACTTTCGTTATGACTACTGTTCGTTTTTTGAAACTTATTGTGTTGCGCATCCCTTTGCACATGTGTGTGTGCGTATACCGACGCACTTGAATCATCGCATTCGCTTGTTTCTGCCTTTCGCGCAGCTTCTTCTAGAAGTTTCAATTTTACCCCTTCAAACGACGGCAAGTTGTCACGCGTTTCAATCGCAACAACAAAATTCTCCCAAGTATTTGGTAGGCTACACAAAAGCATAATTGCTTTAAGCTCATCATTAATTTTTATGTCAAGCTCAGCCAATTTGTCTATAGTTTCGACAAATGTTTGCACGTATTTTGATGCGTCTTATCCTGGCTGCATCTTTAAGCGCAAAAGCTTTTGGTACAGTTGAACTTTTCTGACTGGTCCAGTCGGCAAATAAACATCACGCTATTTTTTCCATGCGTCCGCTGCGGTCGTACAAGCTTTTACATATAAAAGCTGATTTGGCTTTACGTTTAAAATGAGGCACGCTAACGCCTTTTGTTCTGTCGTGTCCCATTTTGCTGATTCTGCTTCAGTTGCTTTCTCGGGCTTCGCATTTATGATTACCTGCCACAAATCAGCCGTAATTAACACACTGCGCATGCACATGCACCACACGTCGTAGTTATCATCACCAAGTTTTTCGATTTGATGTGACACGTTCATTTTGCTTTGCAAAAATTTTTGTACACCGACACGATATAGCGATTTATATTGCCGTTTTCGCGCACTACTTAATCGCGATGGGTCTGGGCCCATAACCTTTGTTGGAATAAATGTATTTATTGTATTTATTGTGAAATGCGCACTTAAGATTAATTACAAATTTGAGTGGGAAAATAATTGACCTGCCGGTTTTAGCTGTAACTCGATAATGCCATTTTAAGAAGAATATACATAACTGTAAACTGCGAAAGTAGGTGTAAGTGAACAATGCGATAAATAAGAATACAAATAAACATCGCAGTGTTGCCAGACTTATGCAAAATCTTATACATACATATTAAGCTTATTCTTATACAATTTCAACAGTGTAGAATTGAATTTTTTAGTACATATGCACTACGCAAACGATACCAAGTTGCGTAAAAATATGAGCTATGCATATTTATGCTAATTAGCTGTTTTGAGGTTATTGGAGTTGTCATGTAGCCATTACGACAGTGCATTTGGAAAAATTTTACAATCTTATATTAAGGTGTAGAATCGATTCTTTAGTACATATGCACTAAGCAATCGATACCAAGTTAAGCGAAAATATGAACTATACATACTTATGCTAATTAGCCGCTTTGAAGTTATTGGAGTTGTCAAACAGCCATAACGACAGTGAATTTGGAAAAATTTCACAATCTTATATTAAGGTGTAGAATCGATTTTGGAGTTGTCATGTGGCCATTACGACAGTGCATTTGGAAAAATTTCACAATCTTATATTAAGGTGTAGAATCGATTTTTTAGTATATATGCACTACGCAATCGATACCAAGTTGCGCAAAAATATGAACTATACATATTTATGCTAATTAGCTGTTTTGAGGTTATTGGAGTTGTCATATAGCCATAACGACAGTGCATTTGGAAGAATTTGACAGTCTTATATTAAGGTGTAGAATCGATTTTTTAGTACATATGTACTAGGTAATCGATACCAAGTTGCGCAAAAATATGAACTATACATATTTATGCTAATTGGCCTTCTTGAAGTTATTGGAGTTTTCATATAGCCATGACGACAGTGAATTTTAAAAAAATTTCACAATCTTATATTAAGATGTAGAATCGATTTTTGAGTACATATGCACTAAGCAATCGATAGCAAGTTGCGCAAAATTATGAACTATACATATTTATGCTAATTAGCTGTTTTAAGGTTATTGGAGTTTTCATATAGCCAGAACGACAGTGTATTTGGAAAAATTTTACAAACTTATATCAAGGTGTAGAATCAATTTTTTTAAACATATGCACTAATAACCAAAACCAAGTTGCGCAAAAATTTGAACTATACATATTTATGCTAATTAACCGTTTTGAGGTTATTGGAGTTGTCTTATAGCCATAACGACAGTGCATTTGGAAAAATTTCACAATCTTATATTAAGGTGTAGAATCGATTTTTTAGTACAAATGCACTACGCAATCAATACCAAGTTGCGTAAAAATATGAACTATACATATTTTTGCTAATTAGCTGTTTTGAGGTTATTGGAGTTGTCATATAGCCATTACGACAGTGCATTTGGAAAAATTTCACAATCTTATATTGAGGTGTAGAATCGATTTTTTAGTACATATGCACTAAGCAATCGATACCAAGTTGCGTAAAAATATGAACTATACATATTTTTGCTAATTAGCTGTTTTGAGATTATTGGAGTTGTCATATAGCCATTACGACAGTGCATTTGGAAAAATTTCACAATCTTATATCAAGGTGTAGAATCGATTTTTTAGTACATATGCACTAAGCAATCGATACCAAGTTAAGTGAAAATATGAACTATACATACTTATGCTAATTAGCCGCTTTTAAGTTACTGGAGTTGTCATACAGCCATAACGACAGTGAATTTGGAAAAATTTCACAATCTTATATTAAGGTGTAGAATCGATTTTTTAGTACATATGCACTAAGCAATCGATACCAAGTTGCGAAAAATTTGAACTATACATATTTATGCTAATTAGCTGTTTTGAAGTTATTGGAGTTGTCATACAGCCATAACGACAGTGAATTTGGAAAAATTTCACAATCTTATATTAAGGTGTAGAATCGATTTTTTAGTACATATGCACTACGCAAACCATACCAAGTTGCGCAAAAATACGAACTATACACATTTATGCTAATTAGCCGTTTTGAGGTTATTGGAGTTGTCATATAGCCATAACGTCAGTGCATTTGGAAAAATTTCACAATCATATATTAAGGTGTAGAATCGATTTTTTAGTACATATGCAATAAGCAACCGATACTAAGTTGCGTAAAAACATGAACTACACATATTTATGCTAATTAGCTGTTTTGAGTTTATTGAAGTTTTCGTATAGCCATAACTACAGTGCATTTGGAAAAATTTCACAATCTTATATTAAGGTGTAGATTCGATTTTTTAGTACATATGCACTAAGTAATCGATACTAAGTTGCGTAAAAATATGAACTTTACATGTTTATGTTAATAAGCCTTTTTGAAGTTATTGGAGTTGTCATATAGCCATAACGACAGTGCATTAGGAAAAATTTCACAATCTTATATTAAGGTGTAGAATCGATTTTTTAGTACATATGCCTCAAGCAATCGATACCAAGTTGCGCAAAAACATGAACTATACATATTAATGCTAATTAGCTGTTTTGAGGTTATTGGAGTTGTCATTTAGCCATAACGACAGTGCATTTGAAAAAATTTCACAATCTTATACTAAGGCGTAGAATCGATTTTTTAATACATATGCACTAAATAATCGATACTAAAATGTGTAAAAATATGCCTATGCCTAAATAGCCTTTTTGAAGTTATTGGAGTTATCATATAGCCATAACGACAGTGCATTAGGAAAAATTTCACAATCATATATTGAGGTGTAGAATCGATTTTTTAGTACATATGCCTCAACCAATCGATACCAAGTTGCGAAAAAACATGAACTATACATATTTATGCTAATTAGCTGTTTTGAGGTTATTGGAGTTGTCATTTAGCCATAACGACAGTGCATTTGGAAAAATTTCACAATCTTATATTAAGGTGTAGAATCGATTTTTTAGTACATATGCACTAAGCAATCGATACCAAGTTGCGTAAAAATATGAACTGTACATATTATTCTAATTACCCGTTTTAAGGTTATTGGAGTTGTCATATAGCCATAGCGACAGTGAATTTGGAAAAATTTGACAATCTTATATTAAGGTGTAGAATCGATTTTTTAGTACATATGCACTAAGCAATCGATACCAAGTTGCGTAAAAATATGAGCTATACATATTTATGCTAATTAGCTGTTTTGAGGTTATTGGAGTTGTCATGTGGCCATTACGACAGTGCATTTGGAAAAATTTCACAATCTTATATTAAGGTGTAGAATCGATTTTTTAGTACATATGCACTAAGCAATCGATACCAAGTTGCGTAAAAATATGAACTATACATATTTATGCTAATTAGGTGTTTTGAGGTTATTGGAGATGTCATATAGCCATAACGACAGTGCGTTTGGAAAAATTTCACAATCTTATATTAAGGTGTAGAATCGATTTTTTAGTACATATGCACTAAGCAATCGATACCAAGTTGCGGAAAAATATGAACTATACATATTTATGCTAATTAGCTGTTTTGAGGTTATTGGAGTTGTCATATAGCCATAACGACAGTGCATTTGGAAAAAATTTCACAATCTTATATTAAGGTGTAGAATCGATTTTTTAGTACACATGCACTACGCAATCGATACCAAGTTGCGCAAAAATATGAACTATACATATTTATGCTAATTAGCTGTTTTGAGGTTATTGGAGTTGTCATATAGCCATAACGACAGTGCATTTGGAAAAATTTCACAATCTTATGTTAAGGTGTAGAATAGATTTTTTAGTACATATGTACTAGGTAATCGATACCAAGTTCCGGAAAAATATGAACTATACATATTTATGCTAATTAGCTGTTTTGAGGTTATTGGAGTTGTCATATAGCCATAACGACAGTGAATTTGGAAAAATTTCACAATCTTATATTAAGGTGTAGAATCGTTTTTTTAGTACATATGCACCAAGCAATCGATACCAAGTTGCGTAAAAATATGAACTATACATATTTATGCTAATTAGCTGTTTTGAGGTTATTGGAGTTTTCATATAGCCATAACGACAGTGCATTTGGAAAAATTTCACAATCTTATATTAAGGTGTAGAATCGATTTTATAGTACATATGGACTAAGCAATCGATACCAAGTTGCGGAAAAATATGAACTATACATATTTATGCTAATTAGCTGTTTTGAGGTTATTGGAGTTGTCATATAGCCATAACGACAGTGCATTTGGAAAAATTTCACAATCTTATATTAAGGTGTAGAATTGATTTTTTAGTATATATGCACTACGCAATCGATACCAAGTTGCGCAAAAATATGAACTATACATATTTATGCTAGTTAGCTGTTTTGAGGTTATTGGAGTTGTCATATAGCCATAACGACAGTGCATTTGGAAGAATTTGACAGTCTTATATTAAGGTGTAGAATCGATTTTTTAGTACATATGTACTAGGTAATCGACACCAAGTTGCGCAAAAATATGAACTATACATATTTATGCTAATTGGCCTTCTTGAAGTTATTGGAGTTTTCATATAGCCATAACGACAGTGAATTTTAAAAAAATTTCACAATCTTATATTAAGATGTAGAATCGATTTTTGAGTACATATGCACTAAGCAATCGATAGCAAGTTGCGCAAAATTATGAACTATACATATTTATGCTAATTAGCTGTTTTAAGGTTATTGGAGTTTTCATATAGCCAGAACGACAGTGTATTTGGAAAAATTTTAAAAACTTATATTAAGGTGTAGAATCAATTTTTTTAAACATATGCACTAATAACCAAAACCAAGTTGCGTAAAAATTTGAACTTTACATATTTATGCTAATTAACCGTTTTGAGGTTATTGGAGTTGTCTTATAGCCATAACGACAGTGCATTTGGAAAAATTTCACAATCTTATATTAAGGTGTAGAATCGATTTTTTAGTACAAATGCACTACGCAATCAATACCAAGTTGCGTAAAAATATGAACTATATCATATATCAAGGTGTAGAATCGATTTTTTAGTACATATGCACTAAGCAATCGATACCAAGTTGCGTGAAAATATGAACTATACATACTTATGCTAATTAGCCGCTTTTAAGTTACTGGAGTTGTCATACAGCCATAACGACAGTGAATTTGGAAAAATTTCACAATCTTATATTAAGGTGTAGAATCGATTTTTTAGTACATATGCACTAAGCAATCGATACCAAGTTGCGAAAAATATGAACTATACATATTTATGCTAATTAGCTGTTTTGAAGTTATTGGAGTTGTCATACAGCCATAACGACAGTGAATTTGGAAAAATTTCACAATCTTATATTAAGGTGTAGAATCGATTTTTTAGTACATATGCACTACGCAAACCATACCAAGTTGCGCAAAAATACGAACTATACACATTTATGCTAATTAGCCGTTTTGAGGTTATTGGAGTTGTCATATAGCCATAACGACAGTGCATTTGGAAAAATTTCACAATCTTATATTAAGGTGTAGAATCGATTTTTTAGTACATATGCACTAAGCAATCGATACCAAGTTGCGTAAAAATATGAACTATACATATTTATGCTAATTAGCTGTTTTGAGGTTATTGGAGTTTTCATATAGCCATAACGACAGTGCATTAGGAAAAATTTCGCAATCTTATATTAAGGTGTAGAATCGATTTTTTAGTACATATGCACTAAGTAATCGATACTGAGTTGCGTAAAAATATGAACTTTACATGTTTATGTTAATTAGCCTTTTTGAAGTTATTGGAGTTGTCATATAGCCATAACGACAGTGCATTAGGAAAAATTTCACAATCTTATATTAAGGTGTAGAATCGATTTTTTAGTACATATGCCTCAAGCAATCGATACCAAGTTGCGCAAAAACATGAACTATACATATTTATGCTAATTAGCTGTTTTGAGGTTATTGGAGTTGTCATATAGCCATAACGACAGTGCATTTGAAAAAATTTCACAATCTTATATTAAGGTGTAGAATCGATTTTTTAGTACATATGCACTAAGCAATCGATACCAAGTTGCGTAAAAATATGAACTATACATATTTATGCTAATTACCCGTTTTGAGGTTATTGGAGTTGTCATATAGCCATAACGACAGTGCATTTGGAAAAATTTCACAATCTTATATTAAGGTGTAGAATCGATTTTTTAGTACATATGCACTAAGCAATCGATACCAAGTTGCGTAAAAATATGAACTATACATATTTATGCTAATTAGCCGTTTTGAGGTTATTGGAGTTGTCATATAGCCATAACGACAGTGAATTTGGAAAAATTTCACAATCTTATATTAAGGTGTAGAATCGATTTTTTAGTACATATGCACTAAGCAATCGATACCAAGTTGCGTAAAAATATGAACTATACATATTTATGCTAATTAGCTGTTTTGAGGTTATTGGAGTTGTCATATAGCCATAACGACAGTGCATTTGGAAAAATTTCACAATCTTATATTAAGGTGTAGAATCGATTTTTTAGTACATATGCACTAAGCAATCGATACCAAGTTGCGTAAAAATATGAACTATACCTAATTACCCGTTTTGAGGTTATTGGAGTTGTCATATAGCCATAACGACAGTGCATTTGGAAAAATTTCACAATCTTATATTAAGGTGTAGAATCGATTTTTTAGTACATATGCACTAAGTAACCGATACCAAGTTGCTTAAAAATATGAACTATACATATTTATGCTAATTAGCTGTTTTGAGGTTATTGGAGTTGTCATATAGCCATAACTACAGTGCATTTGGAAAAATTTCACAATCATATATTAAGGTCTAGAATCGATTTTTAGTACACATGCAATAAGCAATCTATACCAAGTTGCGTAAAAATATGAACTATACATATTTATGCTAATTAGCTGTTTTGAGGTTATTGGAGTTGTCATATAGCCATAACTACAGTGCATTTGGAAAAATTTCACAATCTTATATTAAGGTGTAGAATCGATTTTTTAGTATATATGCACTAAGCAATCGATACCAAGTTGCGTAAAAATATGAACTGTACATATTATTCTAATTACCCGTTTTGAGGTTATTTGAGTTGTCATATAGCCATAACGACAGTCCATTTGGAAAAATTTAACAATCTTATATTAAGGTGTAGAATCGATTTTTTAGTACATATGCACTAAGAAATCGATACCAAGTTGCGTAAAAATATGAACTATACATATTTATGCTAATTAGCTGTTTTGAGGTTATTGGAGTTTTCATATAGCCATAACGACAGTGCATTTGGAAAAATTTCACAATCTTATATTAAGGTGTAGAATCGATTTTTTAGTACATATGCACTAAGCAATCGATACCAAGTTGCGTAAAAATATGAACTATACATATTTATGCTAATTAGCTGTTTTGAGGTTATTGGAGTTGTCATATAGCCATAACGACAGTGCATTTGGAAAAATTTCACAATCTTATATTAAGGTGTAGAATCGATTTTGTAGTACATATGCACTAAGCAATCGATACCAAGTTGCGTAAAAATATGAACTATACATATTATGCTTATTAGCCGTTTTGAGGTTATTGGAGATGTCATATAGCCGTAACGACAGTGCATTTGGAAAAATTTCACAATGTTATATTAAGGTGTAGAATCGATTTTTTAGTACAGATGCACTAAGCAATCTATACCAAGTTGCGTAAAAATATGAACTATACATATTTATGCTAATTAGCCGTTTTGCGGTTATTGGAGTTGTCATATAGCCATAACGACAGTGCATTTGGAAAAATTTCACAATCTTATATTAAGGTGTAGAATCGATTTTTTAGTACATATGCACTAAGCAATCGATACCAAGTTGCGTAAAAATATGAACTATACATATTTATGCTAATTAGCTGTTTTGAGGTTATTGGAGTTGTCATATAGCCATAACGACAGTGCATTTGGAAAAATTTCACAATCTTATATTAAGGTGTAGAATCGATTTTTTAGTACATATGCACTAAGCAATCGATACCAAGTTGCGTAAAAATATGAACTATACATATTTATGCTAATTAGCCTTTTTGAGGTTATTGGAGTTGTCATATAGCCATAACGACAGTGCATTTGGAAAAATTTCACAATCTTATATTAAGGTGTAGAATCGATTTTTTAGTACATATGCACTAAGCAATCGATACCAAGTTGCGTAAAAATATGAACTATACATATTTATGCTAATTAGCTGTTTTGAGGTTATTGGAGTTGTCATATAGCCATAACGACAGTGAATTTGGAAAAATTTCACAATCTTATATTAAGGTGTAGAATCGATTTTTTAGTACATATGCACTAAGCAATCGATACCAAGTTGCGTAAAAATATGAACTATACATATTTATGCTAATTAGCCGTTTTGAGGTTATTGGAGTTGTCATATAGCCATAACGACAGTGCATTTGGAAAAATTTCACAATCTTATATTAAGGTGTAGAATCGATTTTTTAGTACATATGCACTACGCAATCGATACCAAGTTGCGTAAAAATATGAACTATACATATTTATGCTAATTAGCCGTTTTGAGGTTATTGGAGTTGTCATATAGCCATAACGACAGTGCATTTGGAAAAATTTCACAATCTTATATTAAGGTGTAGAATCGATTTTTTAGTACATATGCACTAAGCAATCGATACCAAGTTGCGCAAAAATATGAACTTTACATATTTATGCTAATTAGCTGTTTTGAGGTTATTGGAGTTGTCATATAGCCATAACGACAGTGCATTTGGAAAAATTTCACAATCTTATATTAAGGTGTAGATTCGATTTTTTAGTACATATGCACTAAGTAATCGATACTAAGTTGCGTAAAAATATGAACTTTACATATTTATGCTAATTAGCTGTTTTGAGGTTATTGGAGTTGTCATATAGCCATAACGACAGTGAATTTGGAAAAATTTCACAATCTTATATTAAGGTGTAGAATCGATTTTTTAGTACACATGCACTACGCAATCGATACCAAGTTGCGTAAAAATATGAACTATACATATTTATGCTAATTAGCTGTTTTGAGGTTATTGGAGTTGTCATATAGCCATAACGACAGTGCATTTGGAAAAATTTCACAATCTTATATTAAGGTGTAGAATCGATTTTTTAGTACATATGCACTAAGCAATCGATACCAAGTTGCGTAAAAATATGAACTATACATATTTATGCTAATTAGCTGTTTTGAGGTTATTGGAGTTGTCATATAGCCATAACGACAGTGCATTAGGAAAAATTTCACAATCTTATATTAAGGTGTAGAATCGATTTTTTAGTTCATATGCACTAAGCAATCGATACCAAGTTGCGCAAAAATATGAACTATACATATTTATGCTAATTAGCTGTTTTGAGGTTATTGGAGTTGTCATATAGCCATAACGACAGTGCATTTGGAAAAATTTCACAATCTTATATTAAGGTGTAGAATCGATTTTTTAGTACATATGCACTAAGCAATCGATACCAAGTTGCGTAAAAATATGAACTATACATATTTATGCTAATTAGCTGTTTTGAGGTTATTGGAGTTGTCATATAGCCATAACGACAGTGCATTTGGAAAAATTTCACAATCTTATATTAAGGTGTAGAATCGATTTTTTAGTACATATGCACTAAGCAATCGATACCAAGTTGCGTAAAAATATGAACTATACATATTTATGCTAATTAGCTGTTTTGAGGTTATTGGAGTTGTCATATAGCCATAACGACAGTGAATTTGGAAAAATTTCACAATCTTATATTAAGGTGTAGATTCAATTTTTAGTACATATGCACTAAGCAATCGATAACAAGTTGCGTAAAAATATGAACTATACATATTTATGCTAATTAGCTGTTTTGAGGTTATTGGAGTTTTCATATAGCCATAACGACAGTGCATTTGGAAAAATTTCACAATCTTATATTAAGGTGTAGAATTGATTTTTTAGTACATATGCACTACGCAATCGATACCAAGTTGCGTAAAAATATGAACTATACATATTTATGCTAATTAGCTGTTTTGAGGTTATTGGAGTTGTCATATAGCCATAACGACAGTGAATTTGGAAAAATTTCACAATCTTATATTAAGGTGTAGAATCGATTTTTTAGTACATATGCACTAAGCAATCGATACCAAGTTGCGTAAAAATATGAACTATACATATTTATGCTAATTACCCGTTTTGAGGTTATTGGAGTTGTCATATAGCCATAACGACAGTGCATTTGGAAAAATTTCACAATCTTATATTAAGGTGTAGAATCGATTTTTTAGTACATATGCACTAAGCAATCGATACCAAGTTGCGTCAAAATATGAACTATACATATTTATGCTAATTAGCCGTTTTGAGGTTATTGGAGTTGTCATATAGCCATAACGACAGTGCATTTGGAAAAATTTCACAATCTTATATTAAGGTGTAGAATCGATTTTTCAGTACATATGCCTCAAGCAATCGATACCAAGTTGCGTAAAAATATGAACTATACATATTTATGCTAATTAACCGTTTTGAGGTTATTGGAGTTTTCATATAGCCATAACGACAGTGCATTTGGAAAAATTTCACAATCTTATATTAAGGTGTAGAATCGATTTTTTAGTACATATGCACTAAGCAATCGATACCAAGTTGCGTAAAAATATGAACTATACATATTTATGCTAATTACCCGTTTTGAGGTTGTTGGAGTTGTCATATAGCCATAACGACAGTGCATTTGGAAAAATTTCACAATCTTATAATAAGGCGTAGAATCGATTTTTTAGTACATATGCACTTAGCAATCGATACCAAGTTGCGTAAAAATATGAACTATACATATTTATGCTAATTAACCGTTTTGAGGTTATTGGAGTTGCCATACAGCCATAACGACAGTGTATTTGGAAAAATTTCACAATCTTATATTAAGGTGTAGAATCGGTTTTTTAGTACACATGCACTAAGCAATCGATACCAAGTTGCGTAAAAATATGAACTATACATATTTATGCTTATTAGCTATTTTGAGGTTATTGGAGTTGTCATATAGCCATAACGACAGTGTATTTGGAAAAATTTCACAATCTTATATTAAGGTGTAGAATCGATTTTTTAGTACATATGCACTAAGTAGCCGATACCAAGTTGCGTAAAAATATGAACTATACATATTTATGCTAATTAGCTGTTTTGAGGTTATTGGAGTTGTCATATAGCCATAACGACAGTGTATTTGGAAAAATTTCACAATCTTATATTAAGGTGTAGAATCCATTTTTTGGTACATATACATTAAGCAGTCGATAGCAAGTTGCGTAAAAATATGAACTATACATATGTATGCTAATTAACCGTTTTGAGGTTATTGGAGTTGTCATATAGCCATAACGAAAGTGTATTTGGAAAAATTTCACAATCTTATATTAACGTGTAGAATAGATTTTTTAGTACACATGCACTAAGCAATCGATACCAAGTTGCGTAAAAATATGAACTTTACATATTTATGCTAATTAGCTGTTTAGGGGTTATTGGAGTTGTCATATAGCCATAACGACAGTGTATTTGGAAAAATTTCACAATCTTATATTAAGGTGTAGAATCGATTTTTTAGTACATATGCACTAAGCAATCGATACCAAGTTGCGTAAAAATATGAACTATACATATTTATGCTAATTAGCTGTTTTGAGGTTATTGGAGATGTCATATAGCCGTAACGACAGTGTATTTGGAAAAATTTCACAATCTTATATTAAGGTGTAGAATCGATTTTTTAGTACATATGCACTAAGCAATCGATACCAAGTTGCATGAAAATATGAACTATACATATTTATGCTAATTAGCTGTATTGCGGTTATTGGAGTTGTCATATAGCCATAACGACAGTGCGTTTGGAAAAATTTCACAATCTTATTTTAAGGTGTAGAATCGATTTTGTAGTACATATGCACTAAGCAATCGATACCAAGTTGCGTAAAAATATGAACTATACATATATATGCAAATTAGCCGTTTTAAGGTTATTGGAGTTGTCATATAGCCATAACGACAGTGTATTTGTAAAAATTTCACAATCTTATATTAAGGTGTAGAATCGATTTTTTAGTACAGATGCACTAAGCAATCGATACCAAGTTGCGTAAAAATATGAACTATACATATTTATGCTAATTAGCTGTTTTGAGGTTATTGGAGTTGTCATATAGCCATAACGACAGTGTATTTGGAAAAATTTCACAATCTTATATTAAGGTGTAGAATCGATTTTTTAGTACATATGCACTAAGCAATCGATACCAAGTTGCGTAAAAATATGAACTATACATATTTATGCTAATTAGCTGTTTTGAGGTTATTGGAGTTGTCATATAGCCATAACGACAGTGTATTTGGAAAAATTTCACAATCTTATATTAAGGTGTAGAATCAATTTTTAGGTACATATGCACTACGCAAACGATACCAAGTTGCGTAAAAATATGAACTATATATATTTATGCTAATTAGCTGTTTTGAGGTTTTTGGAGATGTCATATAGCCGTAACGACAGTGTATTTGGAAAAATTTCACAGTCTTATATTAAGGTGTGGAATCGATTTTTAGTACATATGCACTACGCAAACGATACCAAGTTGCGTAAAAATATGAACTATACATATTTATGATAATTAGCTGTTTTGAGGTTATTGGAGTTGTCATATAGCCATAACGACAGTGTATTTGGAAAAATTTCACAATCTTATATTAAGGTGTAGAATCGATTTTTTAGTACATATGCACTAAGCAATCTATACCAAGTTTCGTAAAAATATGAAACTATATATATTTATGCTAATTAGCTGTTTTGAGGTTATTGGAGGATGTTTCATATAGCCGTAACGACAGTGTATTTGGAAAAATTTAACAATTTCTTATATTAAGGTGTTAGAATCGATTTTTTATTACAATATGCACTACGCACCCGATACCAAGTTGCGTAAAAATATGAACTATACATATTTATGCTAATTAACCGTTTTGAGGTTATTGGAGTTGTCATATAGCCATAACGACAGTGTATTTGGAAAAATTTCACAATCTTATATTAAGGCGTAGAATCGATTTTTTAGTACATATTCCATAAGAAATCGATACCAAGTTGCGTAAAAATATGAACTGTACATATTTATGCTAATTAACCGTTTTGAGGTTATTGGAGATGTCATACAGCCATAACGACAGTGTATTTGGAAAAATTTCACAATCTTATATTAAGGTGTAGAATCCATTTTTTAGTACATATACATTAAGCAATCGATACCAAGTTGCGTAAAAATATGAACTATACATATTTATGCTAATTAACCGTTTTGAGGTTATTGGAGTTGTCATATAGCCATAACGACAGTGTATTTGGAAAAATTTCACAATCTTATATTAAGGTGTAGAATCGATTTTTTAGTTCATATGCACTAAGCAATCGATACCAAGTTGCGTAAAAATATGAACTATACATATTTATGCTAATTAGCCGTTTTGAGGTTATTGGAGTTGTCATATAGCCATAACGACAGTGTATTTGGAAAAATTTCACAATCTTATATTAAGGTGTAGAATCGATTTTGTAGTACATATACATTAAGCAATCGATACCAAGTTGCGTAAAAATATGAACTATACATATTTATACTAATTAGCTGTTTTGAGGTTTTCGGAGATGTCACATAGCCATAACGACAGTGTATTTGGAAAAATTTCACAATCTTATATTAAGGTGTAGAATCGATTTTTTAGTACATATGCACTAAGCAATCGATAACAAGTTGCGTAAAAATATGAACTATACATATTTATGCTAATTAGCTGTTTTGAGGTTATTGGAGTTGTCATATAGCCATAACGACAGTGTATTTGGAAAAATTTCACAATCTTATATTAAGGTGTAGAATCGATTTTGTAGTACATATGCACTAAGTAACCGATACCAAGTTGCGTAAAAATATGAACTATACATATTTTTGCTAATTAGCTGTTTTGAGGTTATTGGAGTTCTCATATAGCCATAACGACAGTGCATTAGGAAAAATTTCGCAATCTTTTATTAAGGTGTACAATCGATTTTTTAGTACATATGCACTAAGCACTCGATACCAAGTTGCGTAAAAATATGAACTATACATATTTATGATAATTAACCTTTTTGATGTTTTTGTATTTGTCATATAGCCGTAAAGACAGTGTATTTGGAAAAATTTCACAATCTCATATTTAGTTGTAGAATCGATTTTTTAGTCCATATTCACTAAACAATCGATACCAAGTTGCGTAAAAATATGAACTATACATATTTATGCTAATTAGCTGTTTTGAGGTTATTGGAGTTGTCATATAGCCATAACGACAGTGTATTTGGAAAAATTTCACAATCTTATATTAAGGTGTAGAATCCATTTTTTAGTACATATACATTAAGCAATCGGTACCAAGTTGCTTAAAAATACTAACTATACATATTTAGGCTAATTAGCTGTATTGAGGTTATTGGAGTTGTCATATAGCCGTAACGACAGTGTATTTGGAAAAATTTCACAATCTTATATTAAGGCGTAGAATCCATTTTTTAGTACATATACATTAAGCACTCGATACCAAGTTGCGTAAGAATATGAACTTTACATATTTATGCTAATTAACCGTTTTGAGGTTATTGGAGTTGTCATATAGCCATAACGACAGTGTATTTGGAAAAATTTCACAATCTTATATTAAGGTGTAGAATCGATTTTTTAGTACATATGCACTAAGTAGCCGATACCAAGTTGCGTAAAAATATGAACTATACATATTTATGCTAATTAACCGTTTTGAGGTTATTGGAGATGTCATATAGCCGTAACGACAGTGTATTTGGAAAAATTTCACAATCTTATATTAAGGTGTAGAATCGATTTTTTAGTACATATGCACTAAGCAATCGATACCAAGTTGCGTAAAAATATGAACTATACATATTTATGCTAATTAACCGTTTTGAGGTTATTGGAGTTGTCATATAGCCATAACGACAGTGTATTTGGAAAAATTTCACAATCTTATATTAAGGTGTAGAATCGATTTTTTAGTACAGATGCACTAAGCAATCTATACCAAGTTGCGTAAAAATATGAACTATACATATTTATGCTAATTAGCTGTTTTGAGGTTATTGGAGTTGTCATATAGCCATAACGACAGTGTATTTGGAAAAATTTCACAATCTTATATTAAGGTGTAGAATCGATTTTTTAGTACACATGCACTAAGCAATCGATACCAAGTTGCGTAAAAATATGAACTATACATATTTATGCTAATTAACCGTTTTGAGGTTATTGGAGTTGTCATATAGCCATAACGACAGTGTATTTGGAAAAATTTCACAATCTTATATTTAGGTGTAGAATCGATTTTTTAGTACATATGCACTAAGCAATCGATACCAAGTTGCGTAAAAATATGAACTATACATATTTATGCTAATTAGCCGTTTTGAGGTTATTGGAGTTGTCATATAGCCGTAACGACAGTGTATTTGGAAAAATTTCACAATCTTATATTAAGGTGTAGAATCCATTTTTTAGTACATATGCACTAAGCACTCGATACCAAGTTGCGTAAAAATATGAACTATACATATTTATGCTAATTAACCGTTTTGAGGTTATTGGAGTTGTCATATAGCCATAACGACAGTGTATTTGGAAAAATTTCACAATCTTATATTAAGGTGTAGAATCGATTTTTTAGTCCATATACATTAAGCAATCGATACCAAGTTGCGTAAAAATATTAACTATACATATTTATGCTAATTAACCGTTTTGAGGTTATTGGAGTTGTCATATAGCCATAACGACAGTGTATTTGGAAAAATATCACAATCTTATATTAAGGTGTAGAATCGATTTGTTAGTACATATGCACTAGGTAATCGATACCAAGTTGCGTAAATATATGAACTATACATATTTATGCTAATTAACCGTTTTGAGGTTATTGGAGTTGTCATATAGCCATAACGACAGTGTATTTGGAAAAATTTCACAATCTTATATTAAGGTGTAGAATCGATTTTTTAGTACATATGCACTAAGCACTCGATACCAAGTTGCGTAAAAATATGAACTATACATATTTATGCTAATTAACTGTTTTGAGGTTATTGGAGATGTCATATAGCCGTAACGACAGTGTATTTGGAAAAATTTCACAATCTTATATTAAGGTGTAGAATCGATTTTTTAGTACATATGCACTAAGCAATCGATACCAAGTTGCGTAAAAATATGAACTATACATATTTATACTAATTAGCTGTTTTGAGGTTATTGGAGATGTCATATAGCCATAACGACAGTGTATTTGGAAAAATTTCACAATCTTATATTAAGGTGTAGAATCGATTTTTTAGTACATATGCACTAAGCAATCTATACCAAGCTGCGTAAAAATATGAACTATACATATTTATGCTAATTAGCTGTTTTGAGGTTATTGGAGATGTCATATAGCCGTAACGACAGTGTATTTGGAAAAATTTCACAATCTTATATTAAGGTGTGAAATCCATTTTTTAGTACATATGCACTAAGCACTCGATACCAAGTTGCGTAAAAATATGAACTATACATATTTATGCTAATTAACCGTTTTGAGGTTATTGGAGTTGTCATATAGCCATAACGACAGTGTATTTGGAAAAATTTCACAATCTTATATTAAGGTGTAGAATTGATTTTTTAGTACATATGCACTAAGCAATCTGTACCAAGTTGCGTAAAAATATGAACTATACATATTTATGCTAATTAGCTGTTTTGAGGTTATTGGAACTGTCATATAGCCGTAACGACAGTGCATTTGGAAAAATTTCACAATCTTATATTAAGGTGTAGAATCCATTTTTTAGTACATATGCACTAAGTAGCCGATACCAAGTTGCGTAAAAATATGAAATATACATATTTATGCTAATTAGCTGTTTTGAGGTTATTGGAGTTGTCATATAGCCATAACGACAGTGTATTTGGAAAAATTTCACAATCTTATATTAAGGTGTAGAATCGATTTTTTAGTACATATGCACTAAGCAATCGATATCACGTTGCGTAAAAATATGAACTATACATATTTATGCTAATAAGCCGTTTTGAGGTTATTGGAGTTCCCATATAGCCATAACGACAGTGTATTTGGAAAAATTTCACAATTTTATACTAAGGTGTAGAAAACATTTTTTAGTACATATACATTAAGCAATCGATACCAAGTTGCGTAAAAATATGAACTATATATATTTATGCTAATTAACCGTTTTGAGGTTATTGGAGTTGTCATATAGCCATAACGACAGTGTATTTGGAAAAATTTCACAATCTTATATTAAGGTGTAGAATCGATTTTTTATTACAAATGCACTAAGCAGTCGATACCAAGTTGCGTAAAAATATGAACTATACATATTTATGCTAATTAGCTGTTTTCGAGGTTATAGGTTGTTGTCATATAGCCATGACGACAGTGTATTTGGAAAAATTTCACAATCTTATATTAAGGTGAAGAATCGATTTTGTAGTTCATATGCACTACGCAATCGATAACAAGTTGAGACAAAATATTAAATATACATATTAATGCTAATTATATGTTTCGAGGTTATTGGAGAAGTCATATAGACGTAACTACAGTGTATTTTGAAAAATTTCACTATCTTATTTTAAGGTGTAGAATCGATTTTTTAGTACATATGATCTAAGCACTCGATACCAAGTTGCGTAAAAATATGAACTATACATATTTGTGCTAATTAACTGTTTTGAGGTTACTGGAGTTGTCATATAGCCATAACGACAGTGTATTTGGAAAAGTTTCACAATCTTATATTAAGGTGTAGAATCGATTTTTTAGTACATATGCACTAAGAAATCGATACCAAGTTGCGTAAAAATATGAAATATACATATTTATGCTACTTAAGCTTTTTGAATTTATTGGAGTTGTTGAGGTTATTGGAGTTGTCATATAGCCATAACGACAGTGTATTTGGAAAAATTTCACAATCTTATATTAAGGTGTAGAAACGATTTTTTAGTACATATACATTAAGCAATCGATACCAAGTTGCGTAAAAATATGAACTATACATATTTATGCTAATTAACCGTTTTGAGGTTATTGGAGTTGTCATATAGCCATAACGACAGTGTATTTGGAAAAATTTCACAATCTTATATTAAGGTGTAGAATCGATTTTTTAGTACATATGCACTAAGCAATCGATACCAAGTTGCGCAAAAATATGAACTATACATATTTATGCTAATTAACCGTTTTGAGGTTATTGGAGTTGTCATATAGCCATAACGACAGTGTATTTGGAAAAATTTCACAATCTTATATTAAGGTGTAGAATCGATTTTTTAGTACATATGCACTAAGCAATCTATACCAAGTTGCGTAAAAATATGAACTATAGATATGTATTCTAATTAACCGTTTTGAGGTTATTGGAGTTGTCATATAGCCATAACGACAGTGTATTTGGAAAAAATTTCACAATCTTATATTAAGTTGTAGAATCGATTTTTTAGTACATATGCAATAAGCAACCGATACTAAGTTGCGTAAAAATATGAACTATACATATTTATGCTAATGACCCGTTTTGAGGTTATTGGAGTTGTCATATAGCCATAACGACAGTGTATTTGGAAAAATTTCACAATCTTATATTAAGGTGTAGAATCCATTTTTTAGTACATATACATTAAGCAATCGGTACCAAGTTGCGTAAAAATATGAACTATACATATTTATGCTAATTAGACGTTTTGAGGTTATTGGAGATTTTATATAGCCGTACCGACAGTGTATTTGGAAAAATTTCACAATCTTATATTAAGGTGTAGAATCCATTTTTTAGTACAAATGCACTAAGCAATCTATACCAAGTTGCGTAAAAATATGACCTATACATATTTATGCTAATTAGCCGTTTTGAGGTTATCGGAGTTGTCATATAGCCATAACGACAGTGTATTTGGAAAAATTTCACAATCTTATATTAAGGTGTAGAATCCATTTTTTAGTACATATACATTAAGCAATCGATACTAAGTTGCGTAAAAATATGAACTATACATATTTATGCTAATTAACCGTTTTGAGGTTATTGGAGTTGTCATATAGCCATAACGACAGTGTATTTGGAAAAATTTCACAATCTTATATTAAGGTGTAGAATCCATTTTTTAGTACATATGCACTAAGCACTAGCGATACCAAGTTGCGTGTAAAAATATGGACTACTATACATATTTATGCTAATTAACCGTTTTTGAGGTTATTGGAGTTGTCATAAATAGCCATAACGACAGTTTATTTGGAAAATTCTCACAATCTTATATTAAGGTGTAGAATCGATTTTTTAGTCCATATGCACTAAGCAATCGATACCAAGTTGCGTAAAAATATGAACTATACATATTTATGCTAATTAGCTGTTTTGAGGTTATTGGAGTTATCATATAGCCGTAACGACAGTGTATTTGGAAAAATTTCAAAATCTTATATTAATTTGTAGAATCCATTTTTTAGTACATATGCACTAAGCAATCGATACAAAGTTGCGTAAAAATATGAACTATACATATTTATGATATTTAGCTGTTTAGAGGTTATTGGAGTTGTCATATAGCCATAACGACAGTGTATTTGGAAAAATTTCACAATCTTATTTTAAGGTGTGGAATCGATTTTTTAGTACATATGCACTAAGCAATCGATACCAAGTTTCGTAAAAATATGAACTATACATATTTATGCTAATTAGCTGTTTTGAGGTTATTGGAGTTGTCATATAGCCATAACGACAGTGTATTTGGAAAAATTTCACAATCTTATATTAAGGTGTAGAATCGATTTTTTAGTACATATGCACTAAGTAACCGATACCAAGTTGCAGAAAAATACGAACTATATATATTTATGCAAATTAACCGTTTTGAGGTTATTGGAGTTGTCATATAGCCATAACGACAGTGTATTTGGAAAAATTTCACAATCTTATTTTAAGGTGTGGAATCGATTTTTTAGTACATATGCACTAAGAAATCGATACCAAGTTGCTTAAAAATATGAACTATACATATTTATGCTAATTAGCTGTTTTGAGGTTATTGGAGTTGTCATATAGCCATAACGACAGTGTATTTGGAAAAATTTCACAATCTTATATTAAGGTGTAGAATCGATTTTTTAGTACATATGCACTAAGCAATCGATACCAAGTTGCGTAAAAATATGAACTATACATATTTATGCTAATTAGCTGTTTTGAGGTTATTGGAGTTGTCATATAGCCATAACGACAGTGTATTTGGAAAAATTTCACAATCTTATATTAAGGTGTAGAATCGATTTTTTAGTACATATGCACTAAGAAATCGATACCAAGTTGCGTAAAAATATGAACTATACATATTTATGCTAATTAGCTGTTTTGAGGTTATTGGAGTTGTCATATAGCCATAACGACAGTGTATTTGGAAAAATTTCACAATCTTATATTAAGGTGAAGAATCGATTTTTTAGTACATATGCACTAAGCAATCGATACCAAGTTGCGTAAAAATATTAACTATACATATTTATGCTAATTAGCTGTTTTGAGGTTATTGGAGTTGTCATATAGCCATAACGACAGTGTATTTGGAAAAATTTCACAATCTTATATTAAGGTGTAGAATCGATATTTTAGTACACATGCACTAAGCAATCGATACCAAGTTGCGTAAAAATATGAACTATACATATTTATGCTAATTAGCTGTTTTGAGGTTATTGGAGTTGTCATATAGCCATAACGACAGTGTATTTGGAAAAATTTCACAATCTTATATTAAGGTGTAGAATCGATTTTTTAGTACATATGCACTAAGCAATCGATACCAAGTTGCGTAAAAATATGAACTATACATATTTATGCTAATTAGCTGTTTTGAGGTTATTGGAGTTGTCATATAGCCATAACGACAGTGTATTTGGAAAAATTTCACAATCTTATATTAAGGTGTAGAATCCATTTTTTAGTACATATGCACTAAGCAATCGATACCAAGTTGCGTATAAATATGAACTATACATATTTATGCTAATTAGCTGTTTTGAGGTTATTGGAGTTGTCATATAGCCATAACGACAGTGTATTTTAAAATATTTCACAATCTTATATTAAGGTGTAGAATCGATTTTTTAGTAAATATGAACAAAGCACTCGATAAAAAGTTGAGTAAAAATATGAACTGTACATATTTATGCTAATTAGCTGTTTTGAGGTTATTGGAGTTGTCATATAGCCATAACGAGAGTGTATTTGGAAAAATTTCACAATCTTATATTAAGGTGTAGAATCCATTTTTTAGTACATATGCACTAAGCAATCGATATCAAGTTGCGTAAAAATATGAACTATACATATTTATGCTAATTAGCTGTTTTGAGGTTATTGGAGTTGTCATATAGCCATAACGACAGTGTATTTGGAAAAATTTGAAAATCTTATATTAAGGTGTAGAATCCATTTTTTAGTACATGTACATTACGCAGTCGATACCAAGTTGCGTAAAAATATGAACTTTACATATTTATACTTATTAGCTGTTTTGAGGTTATTGGAGTTGTCATATAGCCATAACGACAGTGTATTTGGAAAAATTTGACAATCTTATATTAAGGTGTAGAATCCATTTTTTAGTACATATGCACTAAGCAATCGATTCCAAGTTGCGTAAAAATACGAACTTTACACATTTAAGCTAATTAGCCGTTTTGAGGTTATTGGAGTTGCCATACAGCCATAACGACAGTGTATTTGGAAAAATTTCACAATCTTATATTAAGGTGTAGAATCGATTTTTTAGTACATATGCACTAAGCAATCGATACCAAGTTGCGTAAAAATATGAACTATATATATTTATGCTAATTAGCTGTTTTGAGGTTATTGGAGATGTCATATAGCCGTAACGACAGTGTATTTGGAAAAATTTCACAGTCTTATATTAAGGTGTAGAATCGATTTTTTAGTACATATGCACTACGCAAACGATACCAAGTTGCGTAAAAATATGAACTATACATATTTTTGCTAATTAGCTGTTTTGAGGTTATTGGAGTTGTCATATAGCCATAACGACAGTGTATTTGGAAAAATTTCACAATCTTATATTAAGGTGTAGAATCGATTTTTTAGTACATATGCACTAAGTAACCGATAACAAGTTGCGTAAAAATATGAACTATACATATTTATGCTAATTAGCCATTTTAAGGTTGTTGGAGTTGTCATATAGCCACAACGACAGTGTATTTGGAAAAATTTAACAATCTTATATTAAGGTGTGGAATCGATTTTTTAGTACAGGTGCATTAAGCAATCTATACCAAGTTGCGTAAAAATATGAACTATACATATTTATGCTAATTAGCCGTTTTGAGGTTATTAGAGTTGTCATATAGCCATAACGACAGTGTATTTGGAAAAATTTCACAATCTTATATTAAGGTGTAGAATCGATTTTTTAGTACATATGCACTAAGCAATCTATACCAAGTTGCGTAAAAATATGAACTATACATATTTATGCTAATTAGCTGTTTTGAGGTTATTGGAGTTGTCATATAGCCATAACGACAGTGCATTTGGAAAAATTTCACAATCTTATATTAAGGTGTAGAATCGATTTTTTAGTACATATGCACTAAGCAATCGATACCAAGTTGCGTAAAAATATGAACTATACATATTTATGCTAATAAGCCGTTTTGAGGTTATTGGAGTTGTCATATAGCCATAACGACAGTGTATTTGGAAAAATTTCACAATCTTATATTAAGGTGTAGAATCGATTTTTTAGTACATATGCACTAAGCAATCGATACCAAGTTGCGTAAAAATATGAACTATACATATTTATGCTAATTAGCTGTTTTGAGGTTATTGGAGTTGTCATATAGCCATAACGACAGTGTATTTGGAAAAATTTCACAATCTTATATTAAGGTGTAGAATCGATTTTTTAGTACAGATGCACTAAGCAATCGATACTAAGTTGCGTAAAAATTTGTACTATACATACTTTGCTAATTAGCTGTTTAGAGGTTATTGGAGTTGTCATATAGCCATAACGACAGTGTATTTGGAAAAATTTCACAATCTTATATTAAGGTGTAGAATCGATTTTGTAGTACATATGCACTAAGCAACCGATACCAAGTTGCGTAAAAATATGAACTATACATATTTATGCTAATTAGCCGTTTTGAGGTTATTGGAGTTTTCATATAGCCATAACGACAGTGTATTTGGAAAAATTTCACAATCTTATATTAAGGTGTAGAATCGATTTTTTAGTACATATGCACTAAGCAATCGATACCAAGTTGCGCAAAAATATGAACTATACATATTTATGCGTATTAGCTGTTTTGAGGTTATTGGAGTTGTCATATAGCCATAACGACAGTGTATTTGGAAAAATTTCACAATCTTATATTAAGGTGTAGAATCGATTTTTTAGTACATATGCACTACGCAATAGATACCAAATTGCGTAAAAATATGAACTATACATATTTATGCTAATTAACCGTTTTGAGGTTATTGGAGTTGTCATATAGCCCCAACGACAGTGTATTTGGAAAAATTTCACAATCTTATATTAAGGTGTAGAATCGGTTTTGTAGTACATATGCACTAAGCAATCGAAACCAAGTTGCGTAAAAATCTTAACTATACATATTTATGCTAATTAACCGTTTTTTGGTTATTGGAGTAGTCATATAGCCATAACGACAGTAAATTTGGAAAAATTTCACAATCTTATATTAAGGTGTAGAATCAATTTTTTAGTACATATGCACTAAGCAATCGATACCAAGTTGCGTAAAAATATGAACTATACATATTTATGCTAATTAGCTGTTTTGAGGTTATTGGAGTTGTCATATAGCCATAACGACAGTGTATTTGGAAAAATTTCACAATCTTATATTAAGGTGTAGAATCGATTTTTTAGTACATATGCACTTAGCAATCGATACCAAGTTGCGTAAAAATATGAACTATACATATTTATGCTAATTAGCTGTTTTGAGGTTATTGGAGTTGTCATATAGCCATAACGACAGTGTATTTGGAAAAATTTCACAATCTTATATTAAGGTGTAGAATCGATTTTTTAGTACATATGCACTAAGCAATCGATACCAAGTTGCGTAAAAATATGAACTATACATATTTATGCTAATTAGCTGTTTTGAGGTTATTGGAGTTGTCATATAGCCATAACGACAGTGTATTTGGAAAAATTTCACAATCTTATATTAAGGTGTAGAATCGATTTTTTAGTACATATGCAATAAGCAACCGATACTAAGTTGCGTAAAAATATGAACTATACATATTTATGCTAATTAGCTGTTTTGAGGTTATTGGAGTTGTCATATAGCCATAACGACAGTGCATTAGGAAAAATTTCACAATCTTATATTAAGGTGTAGAATCGATTTTTTAGTACATATGCACTAAGCAATCGATACCCAGTTGCGTCAAAATATGAACTATACATATCTATGCTAATTAGCCGTTTTGAGGTTTTTGGAGATGTCATATAGCCATAACGACAGTGAATGTGGAAAAATTTCACAATATTTTATTAAGGTGTAGAATCGTTTTTTTAGTATATATGCACTAAGCAATCGATACCAAGTTGCGTAAAAATATGAACTGTACATATTATTCTAATTACCCGTTTTGAGGTTATTGGAGTTTTCATATAGCCATAACGACAGTGAGTTTGGAAAAATTTCACAATATTAACGGGTGATTTTTTTGAGGTTAGGATTTTCATGCATTAGTATTTGACAGATCACGTGGGATTTCAGACATGGTGTCAAAGAGAAAGATGCTCAGTATGCTTTGACATTTCATCATGAATAGACTTACTAACGAGCAACGCTTGCAAATCATTGAATTTTATTACCAAAATCAGTGTTCGGTTCGAAATGTGTTTTGTTCAGCGATGAGGCTCATTTCTGGTTGAATGGCTACGTAAATAAGCAAAATTGCCGCATTTGGGGTGAAGAGCAACCAGAAGCCGTTCAAGAACTGCCCATGCATCCCGAAAAATGCACT
>NC_064308.1:165207-183302 GCF_023373825.1 Bactrocera dorsalis | reverse complement strand
TGTCATATAGCCATAACGACAGTGTATTTGGAAAAATTTCACAATCTTATATTAAGGTGTAGAATCGATTTTTTAGTACATATGCACTAAGCAATCGATACCAAGTTGCGTAAAAATATGAACTATACATATTTATGATAATTAACCGTTTCGAGGTTATTGGAGATGTCATATAGCCATAACGACAGTAAATTTGGAAAAATTTCACAATCTTATATTAAGGTGTAGAATCCATTTTTTAGTACATATACATTAAGCAATCGATACCAAGCTGCGTAAAAATATGAACTATACATATTTATACTAATTAGCTGTTTTGAGGTTATTGGAGTTGTCATATAGCCGTAACGATAGTGTATTTGGAAAAATTTCACAATCTTATAATAAGGTGTAGAATAGATTTTTTAGTACACATGCACTAAGCAATCTATACCAAGCTGCGTAAAAATATGAACTAGACATGTTTATGTTAATTAGCCTTTTTGAAGTTATTGGAGTTCCCATATAGCCATAACGACAGTGT
This sequence comes from Bactrocera dorsalis, assembly GCF_023373825.1. Lineage (NCBI taxonomy): Eukaryota > Metazoa > Arthropoda > Insecta > Diptera > Tephritidae > Bactrocera > Bactrocera dorsalis. The sequence goes on along the minus strand of NC_064308.1, from coordinate 182,779 downwards.
ATTTGGAAAAATTTCACAATCTTATATTAAGGTGTAGAATCCATTTTTTTAGTACATATACATTAAGCAGTCGATACCAAGTTGCGTAAAAATATGAACTATACATATGTATGCTAATTAACCGTTTTGAGGTTATTGGAGTTGTCATATAGCCATAACGACAGTAAATTTGGAAAAATTTCACAATCTTATATTAAGGTGTAGAATCGATTTTTTAGTACAGATGCACTAAGCACTCGATACCAAGTTGCGTAAAAATACGAACTGTACATATTTATGCTAATTAGGCTTTTTGAATTTATTGGAGTTGTCATATAGCCATAACGACAGTGTATTTGGAAAAATTTCACAATCTTATATTAAGGTGTAGAATCCATTTTTTAAGTACGTATGCACTAAGCAATCTATACCAAGTTGCGTAAAAATATGAACTATACATATTTATGCTAATTAACCGTTTTGAGGTTTTTGGAGTTATCATATAGCCATAACGACAGTAAATTTGGAAAAATTTCACAATCTTATATTAAGGTGTAGAATCGATTTTTTAGTACAGATGCACTAAGCAATCGATACCAAGTTGCGTAAAAATATGAACTATACATATTTATGCTAATTAGCTGTTTAGAGGTTATTGGAGTTGTCATATAGCCATAACGACAGTGTATTTGGAAAAATTTCACAATCTTATATTAAGGTGTGGAATCGATTTTTTAGTACATATGCACTAAGTAACCGATACCAAGTTGCAGAAAAATATGAACTATATATATTTATGCTAATTAACCGTTTTGAGGTTATTGGAGATGTCATATAGCCGTAACGATAGTGTATTTGGAAAAATTTCACAATCTTATATTAAGGTGTAGAATCGATTTTTTAGAACATATGCACTAAGTAACCGATACCAAGTTGCGTAAAAATATGAACTTTACAAATTTATACTAATTAGCTGTTTTGAGGTTATTGGAGTTGTCATATAGCCATAACGACAGTAAATTTGGAAAAATTTCACAATCTTATATTAAGGTGTAGAATCGATTTTTTAGTACAGATGCACTAAGCAATCGATACCAAGTTGCGTAAAAATATGAACTATACATATTTATGCTAATTAGCTGTTTAGAGTTTATTGGAGTTGTCATATAGGCATAACGACCGTGTATTTGTCAAAATTTCACAATCTTATATTAAGGTGTGGAATCGATTTTTTAGTACATATGCACTAAGTAACCGATACCAAGTTGCAGAAAAATATGAACTATATATATTTATGCTAATTAACCGTTTTGAGGTTATTGGAGATGTCATATAGCCGTAACGATAGTGTATTTGGAAAAATTTCACAATCTTATATTAAGGTGTAGAATCGATTTTTTAGTACATATGCACTAAGCAATCGATGCTAAGTTGCGTAAAAATATGAACTACAGTAGAAACTCGATTAACCGGACTAATTGTTGTCGAGAGGCATTCGGATAATCGAAAATCCGGATAATCGAATGTATGAAGAAAAACAAATAGATATTCATATTCTGCAACGAAAATCAATGTATTAAGAAATGAAAACTTACTTATGTATGTATGTATATATTTTCTTAGATTACACTACATACGTAATACTAAACTGCAGTATTAATCATGAAATACAATAAAATATTTAGGTACGTATGTACGAATAATTTGTCTACAATATGTATTTGGTAATTTGCATTTGGTAATCATGAAATAAGTAGGTAGGTAATAAGTTTAATTTGGTTTAAAATATTTGGTAATTGTCATTTGACGTAAGCAACTTTTTCTCTTCATTGCTGCTTTATCACGAATTCGTTTCAGTTGTAGTAGACTCACAGTATCACTCTAGGGGTATTCTCTCGCTCTTGCAAACCCCTTGCACGGTGCAAGAATTGCATATATTTCCTCTCGGTGCACCGGCACAACATACACACGCAGAAAATTATTTGCAAGGACTGTAAAATATGTCAGATGAAAAACCATGTATATTTGCGTGCAATGTCATGGAAAAATATAATTGCAACCCTGTTTTAGCTGACATTTTACATAAAGTCATATAGCGTCGTTAAATTGTCTCTTACGCTTTGGCAGGTTTAAATATGTAGACGTGACACGCACGTCAGAGCGGAGTAACAATTGAAAATGAACTAAAACAATAATGAAACGCGCGGGGCAGCGGCAGCGACCCCACACTGCGCGAGCGGAATATGCAAGTTCCGACACGTTCATAATTCCATAATTTCTACGTAGGTACATATAAATTGGTCGCGATTGGTAGTCCGGATAATCGCGAATCCGTATAACTGAGGGCCGGATAAACGAGTTTCTACTGTATACATATTTATGCTAATTAGCTGTTTAGAGTTTATTGGAGTTGTCATATAGCCATAACGACAGTGTATTTGTCAAAATTTCACAATCTTATATTAAGGTGTAGAATCGATTTTGTAGTACATATGCACTAAGCAATCGAAACCAACTTGCGTAAAAATATGAACTATACATATTTATGCTAATTAACCGTTTTGAGGTTATTGGAGATGTCATATAGCCGTAACGACAGTGTATTTGGAAAAATTTCACAATCTTATATTAAGGTGTGGAATCCATTTTTTAGTACATATACATTAAGCACTCGATACCAAGTTGCGTAAAAATATGAACTATATATATTTGTGCTTATTATCCGTTTTGAGGTTATTGGAGTTATCATATAGCCGTAACGACAGTGTATTTGGAAAAATTTCACAATCTTATATTAAGTTGTTGAATCGATTTTTTAGTACATATGCACTAAGTAATCTATACCAAGCTGCGTAAAAATACGAACTATACATATTTATGCTAATTAACCGTTTTGAGGTTATTGGAGTTGTCATATAGCCATAACGACAGTGTATTTGGAAAAATTTCACAATCTTATATTAAGGTGTAGAATCCATTTTTTAGTACACATACATTAAGCACTCGATACCAAGTTGCGTAAAAATATGAACATTACATATTTATGCTAATTAACCGTTTTGAGGTTATTGGAGTTATCATATAGCCATAACGACAGTGTATTTGGAAAAAATTCACAATCTTATATTAAGTTGTTGAATCGATTTTTTAGTACATATGCACTAAGTAATCTATACCAAGCTGCGTAAAAATACGAACTATACATATTTATGCTAATTAACCGTTTTGAGGTTATTGGAGTTGTCATATAGCCATAACGACAGTGTATTTGGAAAAATTTCACAATCTTATATTAAGGTGTAGAATCGATTTTTTAGAACATATGCACTAAGTAACCGATACCAAGTTGCGTAAAAATATGAACTATACATATTTATGCTAATTAGCTGTTTTGAGGTTATTGGAGATGTCATATAGCCGTAACGACAGTGTATTTGGAAAAATTTCACAATCTTATATTAAGGTGTAGAATCCATTTTTTAGTACATATACATTAAGCACTCGATACCAAGTTGCGTAAAAATATGAACTATATATATTTGTGCTTATTAGCCGTTTTGAGGTTATTGGAGTTATCATATAGCCATAACGACAGTGTATTTGGAAAAATTTCACAATCTTATATTATGGTGTAGAATCGATTTTTTAGTACATATACATTAAGCAATCTATACCAAGTTGCGTAAAAATATGAACTATACATATATATGCTAATTAGCCGTTTTGAGGTTTTTGGAGATGTCATATAGCCATAACGACAGTGTATTTGGAAAAATTTCACAATCTTATATTAAGGTGTAGAATCGATTTTTTAGTACAGATGCACTAAGCAATCTATACCAAGTTGCGTAAAAATATGAACTATACATATTTATGCTAATTAGCTGTTTTGAGGTTATTGGAGATGTCATATAGCCGTAACGACAGAGTATTTGGAAAAATTTCACAATCTTATATTAAGGTGTAGAATCCATTTTTTAGTACATATACATTAAGCACTCGATACCAAGTTGCGTAAAAATATGAACTATACATATATATGCTAATTAGCAGTTTTAAGGTTATTGGAGATGTCATATAGCCGTAACGACAGTGTATTTGGAAAAATTTCACAATCTTATATTAAGGCGGAGAATCAATATTTTAGTACACATGCACTAAGCAATCGATACCAAGTTGCGTCAAAATATGAACTATACATATTTATGCTAATTAGCTGTTTTGAGGTTATTGGAGATGTCATATAGCCGTAACGACAGTGTATTTGGAAAAATTTCACAATCTTATATTATGGTGTAGAATCGATTTTTTAGTACATATACATTAAGCAATTTATACCAAGTTGCGTAAAAATATAAACTATACATATATATGCTAATTAGCAGTTTTAAGGTTATTGGAGTTATCATATAGCCGTAACGACAGTGTATTTGGAAAAATTTCACAATCTTATATTAAGGCGGAGAATCGATATTTTAGTACACATGCACTAAGCAATCGATACCAAGTTGCGTCAAAATATGAACTATACATATTTATGCTAATTAGCTGTTTTGAGGTTATTGGAGTTGTCATATAGCCATAACGACAGTGTATTTGGAAAAATTTCGCAATCTTATATTAAGGTGTAGAATCCAATTTTTAGTACATATACATTAAGCACTCGATACCAAGTTGCGTAAAAATATGAACTATATATATTTGTGCTTATTAGCCGTTTTGAGGTTATTGGAGTTATCATATAGCCGTAACGACACTGTATTTGGAAAAAATTCACAATCTTATATTAAGTTGTTGAATCGATTTTTTAGTACATATGCACTAAGTAATCTATACCATGCTGCGTAAAAATACGAACTATACATATTTATGCTAATTAACCGTTTTGAGGTTATTGGAGTTGTCATATAGCCATAACGACAGTGTATTTGGAAAAATTTCACAATCTTATATTAAGGTGTAGAATCTATTTTTTAGTACATATACATTAAGCACTCGATACCAAGTTGCGTAAAAATATGAACAATACATATTTATGCTAATTAACCGTTTTGAGGTTATTGGAGTTCCCATATAGCCATAACGACAGTGTATTTGGAAAAATTTCACAATCTTATATTAAGGTGTAGAATCGATTTTTTAGTACAGATGCACTAAGCAATCTATACCAAGTTGCGTAAAAATATGAACTATACATATTTATGCTAATTAACCGTTTTGAGGTTATTGGAGATGTCATATAGCCGTAACGATAGTGTATTTGGAAAAATTTCACAATCTTATATTAAGGTGTAGAATCCATTTTTTAGTACATATGCACTAAGAAATCGATACCAAGTTGCGTAAAAATATGAACTATACATATTTATGCTAATTAGCTGTTTTGAGGTTATTGGAGATGTCATATAGCCGTAACGACAGTGTATTTGGAAAAATTTCACAATCTTATATTATGGTGTAGAATCGATTTTTTAGTACATATACATTAAGCAATCTATACCAAGTTGCGTAAAAATATGAACTATACATATATATGCTAATTAGCCGTTTTGAGGTTTTTGGAGATGTCATATAGCCATAACGACAGTGTATTTGGAAAAATTTCACAATCTTATATTAAAGTGTAGAATCTATTTTTTAGTACATATACATTAAGCACTCGATACCAAGTTGCGTAAAAATATGAACAATACATATTTATGCTAATTAACCGTTTTGAGGTTATTGGAGTTCCCATATAGCCATAACGACAGTGTATTTGGAAAAATTTCACAATCTTTTATTAAGGTGTAGAATCGATTTTTTAGTACAGATGCACTAAGCAATCTATACCAAGCTGCGTAAAAATATGAACTATATATTTTTGTGCTTATTAGCCGTTTTGAGGTTATTGGAGTTATCATATAGCCATAACGACAGTGTATTTGGAAAAAATTCACAATCTTATATTAAGTTGTTGAATCGATTTTTTAGTACATATGGAGTAAGAAATCGATACCAAGTTGCGTAAAAATACGAACTATACATATTTATGCTAATTAACCGTTTTGAGGTTATTGGAGTTGTCATATAGCCATAACGACAGTGTATTTGGAAAAATTTCACAATCTTATATTAAGGTGTAGAATCTATTTTTTAGTACATATACATTAAGCACTCGATACCAAGTTGCGTAAAAATATGAACAATACATATTTATGCTAATTAACCGTTTTGGGGTTATTGGAGTTCCCATATAGCCATAACGACAGTGTATTTGGAAAAATTTCACAATCTTATATTAAGGTGTAGAATCGATTTTTTAGTACAGATGCACTAAGCAATCTATACCAAGTTTCGCAAAAATATGAACTATACATATTTTTGCTAATTAACCGTTTTGAGGTTATTGGAGATGTCATATAGCCGTAACGATAGTGTATTTGGAAAAATTTCACAATCTTATATTAAGGTGTAGAATCCATTTTTTAGTACATATGCACTAAGAAATCGATACCAAGTTGCGTAAAAATATGAACTATACATATTTATGCTAATTAGCTGTTTTGAGGTTATTGGAGTTGTCATATAGCCATAACGACAGTGTATTTGGAAAAATTTCACAATCTTATATTAAGGTGTAGAATCGATTTTTTAGTACATATGCACTAAGCAATCTATACCAAGTTGCGTAAAAATATGAACTATACATATTTATGCTAATTAGCTGTTTTGAGGTTATTGGAGATGTCATATAGCCGTTACGACAGTGTATTTGGAAAAAATTCACAATCTTATATTAAGTTGTTGAATCGATTTTTTAGTACATATGGAGTAAGAAATCGATACCAAGTTGCGTAAAAATACGAACTATACATATTTATGCTAATTAACCGTTTTGAGGTTATTGGAGTTGTCATATAGCCATAACGACAGTGTATTTGGAAAAATTTCACAATCTTATATTAAGGTGTAGAATCTATTTTTTAGTACATATACATTAAGCACTCGATACCAAGTTGCGTAAAAATATGAACAATACATATTTATGCTAATTAACCGTTTTGGGGTTATTGGAGTTCCCATATAGCCATAACGACAGTGTATTTGGAAAAATTTCACAATCTTATATTAAGGTGTAGAATCGATTTTTTAGTACAGATGCACTAAGCAATCTATACCAAGTTGCGTAAAAATATGAGCTATACATATTTATGCTAATTAACCGTTTTGTGGAGAGAGGAAGGTTATTGGAGATGTCATATAGCCGTAACGGAAATAGTGGTAATTTGGAAAAATTTCACAATGCGTTACATTAAGGTGTAGAATCCATTTTTTAGTACATATGCACTAAGAAATCGATACCAAGTTGCGTAAAAATATGAACTATACATATTTATGCTAATTAGCTGTTTTGAGGTTATTGGAGATGTCATATAGCCGTAACGACAGTGTATTTGGAAAAATTTCACAATCTTATATTATGGTGTAGAATCGATTTTTTAGTACATATACATTAAGCAATCTATACCAAGTTGCGTAAAAATATGAACTATACATATATATGCTAATTAGCCGTTTTGAGGTTTTTGGAGATGTCATATAGCCGTAACGATAGTGTATTTGGAAAAATTTCACAATCTTATATTAAGGTGTAGAATCGATTTTTTAGTACAGATGCACTAAGCAATCTATACCAAGTTGACCGTTTATAATTAAAAATAATGAAAAACTATACATATTTATGCCTAATTAAACCGTTTTGAGGTTATTCGGAGTTGTTCATATAGCAATAACGACAGTGTATTTGGAAAAATTTCACAATCTTATATTAAGGTTGTAGAATGGATTTTTTAGTACATATGCACTAAGAAATCGATTACCAAGTTGCCGTAAAAAATATGAAATATACATATTTATGCTAATTAGCTGTTTTGAGGTTATTAGGATGATGTCATTATAGCCGTAATAACGACAGTGTATTTGGAAAAATTTCACAATCTTATTATTATGGTGTTGCATCGATTTTTTAGTACATATACACTAAGCAATCTATACCAAGTTGCGTAAAAATATTGAACTATACATATATACATGCTAATACTAGCCGTTTTGAGGTTTTTGGAGATGTTCATATAGCCATAACGACAGTGTATTTGGAAATAAAATTTCACAATCTTATATTAAGGTGTAGAATCTATTTTTTAGTACAGATGCACTAAGCAATCTATAACCCAGTGGCGTAAAAATATGAAACAAAAAAAAAAAACTATACATATTTATGCTACATTAAACCGTTTTGAGGTTATTGGAGGTTGGAATATAGCCATAACGACAGTGTATTTGGAAAAACTTTCACAATCTTATATTAAGGTGTAGAATCCATTTTTTTAGAACCCCAAACCTTAAACATATGCACTAAGGAAATCGAATACCAAGTTGCGTAAAAATCTGAACTATACATATTTATGCTAATTAGCTGTTTTGAGGTTATTGGAGAAGTCATATAGCCGTAACGACAGTGTATTTGGAAAAATTTCACAATCTTATATTATGGTATAGAATCGATTTTTTAGTACATATACATTAAAGCAATCGATACCAAGTTGCGCAAAAATATGAAACTATACATATTTATGCTAATTAGCCGTTTTGAGGTTATTGGAGATGTCATATAGCCATAAAGACAGTGTATTTGGAAAAATTTCACAATCTTATATTAAGGTGTAGAATCGATTTTTTAGTACAGATGCACTAAGCAATCTATACCAAGTTGCGTAAAAATATGAACTATACATATTTATGCTAATTAGCTGTTTTGAGGTTATTGGAGATGTCATATAGCCGTAAACGACAGTGTATTTTGGAAAAATTTCACAATCTTATATTATGGTGTAGAATCGATTTTTTAGTACATATACATTAAGCAATCTATACCAAGTTGCGTAAAAAATATGAAACTATACATATATATGCTAATTAGCCGTTTTGAGGATTTTGGAGATGTCATATAGCCATAACGACAGTGTATTTGGAAAAATTTCACAATCTTATATTAAGGTGTAGAATCCATTTTTTAGTACAGATGCACTAAGAAATCGATACCAAGTTGCGTAAAAATATGAACTATACATATTTATGCTAATTAGCCGTTTTGAGGTTATTGGAGTTGTCATATAGCCATAACGACAGTGTATTTGGAAAAATTTCACAATCTTATATTAAGGTGTAGAATCCATTTTTTAGTACATATGCACTAAGAAATCGATACCAAGTTGCGTAAAAATATGAACTATACATATTTATGCTAATTAGCTGTTTTGAGGTTATTGGAGTTATCATATAGCCATAACGACAGTGTATTTGGAAAAAATTCACAATCTTATATTAAGTTGTTGAATCGATTTTTTAGTACATATGGAGTAAGAAATCGATACCAAGTTGCGTAAAAATACGAACTATACATATTTATGCTAATTAACCGTTTTGAGGTTATTGGAGTTGTCATATAGCCATAACGACAGTGTATTTGGAAAAATTTCACAATCTTATATTATGGTGTAAAATATATTTTTTAGTACATATACATTAAGCAATCTATACCAAGTTGCGTAAAAATATGAACAATACATATTTATGCTAATTAACCGTTTTGAGGTTATTGGAGTTCCCATATAGCCATAACGACAGTGTATTTGGAAAAATTTCACAATCTTATATTAAGGTGTAGAATCGATTTTTTAGTACAGATGCACTAAGCAATCTATACCAAGTTGCGTAAAAATATGAGCTATACATATTTATGCTAATTAACCGTTTTGAGGTTATTGGAGATGTCATATAGCCGTAACGATAGTGTATTTGGAAAAATTTCACAATCTTATATTAAGGTGTAGAATCCATTTTTTAGTACATATGCACTAAGAAATCGATACCAAGTTGCGTAAAAATATGAACTATACATATTTATGATAATTAGCTGTTTTGAGGTTATTGGAGATGTCATATAGCCGTAACGACAGTGTATTTGGAAAAATTTCACAATCTTATATTATGGTGTAGAATTGATTTTTTAGTACATATACATTAAGCAATCTATACCAAGTTGCGTAAAAATATGAACTATACATATATATGCTAATTAGCCGTTTTGAGGTTTTTGGAGATGTCATATAGCCATAACGATAGTGTATTTGGAAAAATTTCACAATCTTATATTAAGGTGTAGAATCGATTTTTTGGTACAGATGCACTAAGCAATCTATACCAAGTTGCGTAAAAATATGAACTATACATATTTATGCTAATTAACCGTTTTGAGGTTATTGGAGTTGTCATATAGCCATAACGACAGTGTATTTGGAAAAATTTCACAATCTTATATTAAGGTGTAGAATCGATTTTTTAGTACATATGCACTAAGAAATCGATACCAAGTTGCGTAAAAATATGAACTATACATATTTATGCTAATTAGCTGTTTTGAGGTTATTGGAGATGTCATATAGCCGTAACGACAGTGTATTTGGAAAAATTTCACAATCTTATATTATGGTGTTGAATCGATTTTTTAGTACATATACATTAAGCAATCTATACCAAGTTGCGTAAAAATATGAACTATACATATACATGCTAATTAGCCGTTTTGAGGTTTTTGGAGATGTCATATAGCCATAACGACAGTGTATTTGGAAAAATTTCACAATCTTATATTAAGGTGTAGAATCGATTTTTTAGTACAGATGCACTAAGCAATCTATACCAAGTTGCGTAAAAATATGAACTATACATATTTATGCTAATTAACCGTTTTGAGGTTATTGGAGTTGTCATATAGCCATAACGACAGTGTATTTGGAAAAATTTCACAATCTTATATTAAGGTGTAGAATCCATTTTTTAGTACATATGCACTAAGAAATCGATACCAAGTTGCGTAAAAATATGAACTATACATATTTATGCTAATTAGCTGTTTTGAGGTTATTGGAGATGTCATATAGCCGTAACGACAGTGTATTTGGAAAAATTTCACAATCTTATATTATGGTGTAGAATCGATTTTTTAGTACATATACATTAAGCAATCTATACCAAGTTGCGCAAATATATGAACTATACATATTTATGCTAATTAGCCGTTTTGAGGTTATTGGAGATGTCATATAGCCATAAAGACAGTGTATTTGGAAAAATTTCACAATCTTATATTAAGGTGTAGAATCGATTTTTTAGTACAGATGCACTAAGCAATCTATACCAAGTTGCGTAAAAATATGAACTATACATATTTATGCTAATTAGCTGTTTTGAGGTTATTGGAGATGTCATATAGCCGTAACGACAGTGTATTTGGAAAAATTTCACAATCTTATATTATGGTGTAGAATCGATTTTTTAGTACATATACATTAAGCAATCTATACCAAGTTGCGTAAAAATATGAACTATACATATATATGCTAATTAGCCGTTTTGAGGATTTTGGAGATGTCATATAGCCATAACGACAGTGTATTTGGAAAAATTTCACAATCTTATATTAAGGTGTAGAATCCATTTTTTAGTACAGATGCACTAAGAAATCGATACCAAGTTGCGTAAAAATATGAACTATACATATTTATGCTAATTAGCCGTTTTGAGGTTATTGGAGTTGTCATATAGCCATAACGACAGTGTATTTGGAAAAATTTCACAATCTTATATTAAGGTGTAGAATCCATTTTTTAGTACATATGCACTAAGAAATCGATACCAAGTTGCGTAAAAATATGAACTATACATATTTATGCTAATTAGCTGTTTTGAGGTTATTGGAGATGTCATATAGCCGTAACGACAGTGTATTTGGAAAAATTTCACAATCTTATATTATGGTGTAGAATCGATTTTTTAGTACATATACATTAAGCAATCTATACCAAGTTGCGTAAAAATATGAACTATACATATTTATGCTAATTAGCCGTTTTGAGGTTATTGGAGATGTCATATAGCCATAACGACAGTGTATTTGGAAAAATTTCACAATCTTATATTAAGGTGTAGAATCGATTTTTTAGTACAGATGCACTAAGCAATCTATACCAAGTTGCGTAAAAATATGAACTATACATATTTATGCTAATTAGCTGTTTTGAGGTTATTGGAGATGTCATATAGCCGTAACGACAGTGTATTTGGAAAAATTTCACAATCTTATATTATGGTGTAGAATCGATTTTTTAGTAGATATACATTAAGCAATCTATACCAAGTTGCGTAAAAATATGAACTATACATATATATGCTAATTAGCCGTTTTGAGGATTTTGGAGATGTCATATAGCCATAACGACAGTGTATTTGGAAAAATTTCACAATCTTATATTAAGGTGTAGAATCGATTTTTTAGTACAGATGCGCTAAGCAATCTATACCAAGTTGCGTAAAAATATGAACTATACATATTTATGCTAATTAGCTGTTTTGAGGTTATTGGAGATGTCATATAGCCGTAACGACAGTGTATTTGGAAAAATTTCACAATCTTATATTATGGTGTAGAATCGATTTTTTAGTACATATACATTAAGCAATCTATACCAAGTTGCGTAAAAATATGAACTATACATATTTATGCTAATTAGCCGTTTTGAGGTTATTGGAGATGTCATATAGCCATAACGACAGTGTATTTGTAAAAATTTCACAATCTTATATTAAGGTGTAGAATCGATTTTTTAGTACAGATGCACTAAGCAATCTATACCAAGTTGCGTAAAAATATGAACTATACATATTTATGCTAATTAGCTGTTTTGAGGTTATTGGAGATGTCATATAGCCGTAACGACAGTGTATTTGGAAAAATTTCACAATCTTATATTATGGTGTAGAATCGATTTTTTAGTAGATATACATTAAGCAATCTATACCAAGTTGCGTAAAAATATGAACTATACATATATATGCTAATTAGCCGTTTTGAGGATTTTGGAGATGTCATATAGCCATAACGACAGTGTATTTGGAAAAATTTCACAATCTTATATTAAGGTGTAGAATCGATTTTTTAGTACAGATGCGCTAAGCAATCTATACCAAGTTGCGTAAAAATATGAACTATACATATACAGGGTAGGCCATTTAAAGTTGACCCATCTGGCAACGCTGTAACTTTTAACAGCGCTGACAAATCGGCTAATGTCATACCGCGTTAGAAGCGTCATTCGAAGACAATTTATACCATGGAACAGTACACTCCAAAAGAACGCGCTGAAATTGTTCAGCTTTATATTCAAAATAACTTTTCAATTGTGTTAACTCAACGTGCGTTTCGCAAAAAAAATAAAGTGAAAAGTGCTCCAGTTAAGAACACAATTAAGTCTTTATACGCAAAATTTGTGAACACCGGTAATCTCGGTAATGCCAGTCATGCATCCAGACAACGCACAAGACGTTCTGATGAAAATATCGAAGCTGTACGAGCCAGTATTGAGGAGACTCCATCGACATCGAGTTATCGCCGCTCTCAGGAATTAGACATCTCTCGCACCATGATAACGGATTTTGTGATACCCATTATTCGCGAAAATGACATGGATAACTTCTGGTTTCAACAGGACGGGGCTACATGCCATACAGCTCGACCAACAATCAATTTATTGCGACCATTTTTCCCCGGGCGATTGATATCGAAAAATGGTGATGTTGACTGGCCACCGAGATCACCAGATTTGACGCCACCAGACTTTTATTTGTGGGGTTATTTGAAATCCAAGGTATACGCTAATAAGCCAAAGACCTTAGCTCAACTGAAAGCCAACATTCGACGTGAAACAGCCGCCATATCATCCGAAACATTGGCCAAAGTCATGGAAAATGTCGAAAAAAGAGTGCATTTAGCTGTCAAAGCTAAAGGTGCCCATTTACGCGATCTAATTTTTAAATATTAGCTGAAACAAATCCCCTTAGACCAAAATAAATTATTTTTGAAATGAACAAAAAACATTGTTTTCTTTTGTTCTTTTTTTTTTAGAAACAAATGGGTCAACTTTAAATGGCCTACCCTGTATATGCTAATTAGCCGTTTTGAGGATTTTGGAGATGTCATATAGCCATAACGACAGTGTATTTGGAAAAATTTCACAATATTATATTAAGGTGTAGAATCGATTTTATAGTACATATGGAGTAAGAAATCGATACCAAGTTGCGTAAAAATATGAACTATACATATTTATGCTAATTAACCGTTTTGAGGTTATTGGAGTTGTCATATAGCCATAACGACAGTGTATTTGGAAAAATTTCACAACCTTATATTAAGGTGTAGAATCGATTTTTTAGTACATATACATTAAGAAATCGATAACAAGTTGCGCAAATATATGAACTATACATATTTATGCTAATTAGCCGTTCTGAAGTTATTGGAGTTGTCATACAACTCAATAACGACAGTGAATTTGGAAAAATTTCACAATATTATATTAAGGTGTAGAATCCATTTTTTAGTACATATGCACTAAGAAATCGATACCAAGTTGCGTAAAAATATGAACTATACATATTTATGCTAATTAGCTGTTCTGAGGTTATTGGAGATGTCATATAGCCATAACGACAGTGTATTTGGAAAAATTTCACAATCTTATATTAAGGTGTAGAATCCATTTTTTAGTACATATGCACTAAGAAATCGATACCAAGTTGCGTAAAAATATGAACTATACATATTTATGCTAATTAGCTGTTTTGAGGTTATTGGAGATGTCATATAGCCGTAACGACAGTGTATTTGGAAAAATTTCACAATCTTATATTATGGTGTAGAATCGATTTTTTAGTACATATACATTAAGCAATCTATACCAAGTTGCGCAAAAATATGAACTATACATATTTATGCTAATTAGCCGTTTTGAGGTTATTGGAGATGTCATATAGCCATAAAGACAGTGTATTTGGAAAAATTTCACAATCTTATATTAAGGTGTAGAATCGATTTTTTAGTACAGATGCACTAAGCAATCTATACCAAGTTGCGTAAAAATATGAACTATACATATTTATGCTAATTAGCTGTTGTGAGGTTATTGGAGATGTCATATAGCCGTAACGACAGTGTATTTGGAAAAATTTCACAATCTTATATTATGGTGTAGAATCGATTTTTTAGTACATATACATTAAGCAATCTATACCAAGTTGCGTAAAAATATGAACTATACATATTTATGCTAATTAACCGTTTTGAGGTTATTAAGGATATCATATAGCCGTAACGACGGTGTATTTGGAAAAATTTCACAATCTTATATTAAGGTGTAGAATCCATTTTTTAGTACATATGCACTAAGCACTCGATACCAAGTTGCGTAAAAATATGAACTATATATATTTGTGCTTATTAGCCGTTTTGAGGTTATTGGAGTTAGCATATAGCCATAACGACAGTGTATTTGGAAAAATTTCACAATCTTATATTAAGGTGTAGAATCGATTTTTTAGTACATATACATTAAGCAATCCATACCAAGTTGCGTAAAAATATGAACTATACATATATATGCTAATTAGCCGTTTTGAGGTTTTTGGAGATGTCATATAGCCATAACGACAGTGTATTTGGAAAAATTTCACAATCTTATATTAAGGTGTAGAATCGATTTTTTAGTACAGATGCACTAAGCAATCTATACCAAGTTGCGTAAAAATATGAACTATACATATTTATGCTAATTAGCTGTTTTGAGGTTATTGGAGATGTCATATAGACGTAACGACAGAGTATTTGGAAAAATTTCACAATCTTATATTAAGGTGTAGAATCCATTTTTTAGTACATATACATTAAGCACTCGATACCAAGTTGCGTAAAAATATAAACTATACATACATATATGTGCTAATTAGCAGTTTTAAGGTTATTGGAGATGTCATATAGCCATAACGACAGTGTATTTGGAAAAATTTCTCAATCTTATATTAAGGCGGAGAATCGATATTTTAGTACACATGCACTAAGCAATCGATACCAAGTTGCGTCAAAATATGAACTATACATATTTATGCTAATTAGCTGTTTTGAGGTTATTGGAGATGTCATATAGCCGTAACGACAGTGTATTTGGAAAAATTTCACAGTCTTATATTATGGTGTAGAATCGATTTTTTAGTACATATACATTAAGCAATTTATACCAAGTTGCGTAAAAATATAAACTATACATATATATGCTAATTAGCAGTTTTAAGGTTATTGGAGTTATCATATAGCCGTAACGACAGTGTATTTGGAAAAATTTCACAATCTTATATTAAGGCGGAGAATCGATATTTTAGTACACATGCACTAAGCAATCGATACCAAGTTGCGTCAAAATATGAACTATACATATTTATGCTAATTAGCTGTTTTGAGGTTATTGGAGTTGTCATATAGCCATAACGACAGTGTATTTGGAAAAATTTCGCAATCTTATATTAAGGTGTAGAATCCAATTTTTAGTACATATACATTAAGCACTCGATACCAAGTTGCGTAAAAATATGAACTATATATATTTGTGCTTATTAGCCGTTTTGAGGTTATTGGAGTTATCATATAGCCGTAACGACAGTGTATTTGGAAAAAATTCACAATCTTATATTAAGTTGTTGAATCGATTTTTTAGTACATATGCACTAAGTAATCTATACCAAGCTGCGTAAAAATACGAACTATACATATTTATGCTAATTAACCGTTTTGAGGTTATTGGAGTTGTCATATAGCCATAACGACAGTGTATTTGGAAAAATTTCACAATCTTATATTAAGGTGTAGAATCCATTTTTTAGTACATATACATTAAGCACTCGATACCAAGTTGCGTAAAAATATGAACAATACATATTTATGCTAATTAACCGTTTTGAGGTTATTGGAGTTCCCATATAGCCATAACGACAGTGTATTTGGAAAAATTTCACAATCTTATATTAAGGTGTAGAATCGATTTTTTAGTACAGATGCACTAAGCAATCTATACCAAGTTGCGTAAAAATATGAACTATACATATTTATGCTAATTAACCGTTTTGAGGTTATTGGAGATGTCATATAGCCGTAACGATAGTGTATTTGGAAAAATTTCACAATCTTATATTAAGGTGTAGAATCCATTTTTTAGTACATATGCACTAAGCAATCGATACCAAGTTGCGTAAAAATATGAACTATACATAACGGGTGATTTTTTTGAGGTTAGGATTTTCATGCATTAGTATTTGACAGATCACGTGGGATTTCAGACATGGTGTCAAAGAGAAAGATGCTCAGTATGCTTTGACATTTCATCATGAATAGACTTACTAACGAGCAACGCTTGCAAATCATTGAATTTTATTACCAAAATCAGTGTTCGGTTCGAAATGTGTTTTATCGACAAATTTTGTTCAGCGATGAGGCTCATTTCTGGTTGAATGGCTACGTAAATAAGCAAAATTGCCGCATTTGGGGTGAAGAGCAACCAGAAGCCGTTCAAGAACTGCCCATGCATCCCGAAAAATGCACTGTTTGGTGTGGTTTGTACGCTGGTGGAATCATTGGACCGTATTTTTTCAAAGATGCTGTTGGACG
>NC_064308.1:137813-164707 GCF_023373825.1 Bactrocera dorsalis | reverse complement strand
GCAATCGATACCACGTTGGGTCAAAATATGAACTATACATATTTATGCTAATTAGGTGTTTTGAGGTTATTGGAGTTGTCATATAGCCATAACGACAGTGTATTTGGAAAATGTTCACAATCTTATATTAAGGTGTAGAACCGATTTTTTAAGTACATATGCACTAAGCAATCTATACCAAGCTGCGTAAAAATACGAACTATACATATTTATGCTAATTAACCGTTTTGAGGTTATTGGAGTTGTCATATAGCCATAACGCCAGTGTATTTGGAAAAATTTCACAATCTTATAGAATCGATTTTGTACTACAAACCCATTTTTTAAGTACATATGCACTAAGCAATCTATACCAAGCTGCGTAAAAATACGAACTATACATATTTATGCTAATTAACCGTTTTGAGGTTATTGGAGTTGTCATATAGCCATAACGACAGTGTATTTGGAAAAATTTCACAATCTTGTGCTAAGGTGTAGAATCGATTTTGTAGTACATATGCACTAAGCACTCGATACCAAGTTGCGTGAAAATATGAACTATATACATTTATGCTAATTAACCGTTTTGAGGTTATTGGAGTTGTCATATAGCCATAACGACAGTGTATTTGGAAAAATTGTACAATATTATATTAGGGCGTAGAATCGATTTTTTAGTACACATGCACTTAGTAACCGATAACAAGTTGCGTAAAAATATGAACTATACATATTTATGCTAATTAACCGTTTTGAGGTTATTGGAGTTGTCATATAGCCGTAACGACAGTGTATTTGGAAAAATTTCACAATATTACATTAAGGCGTAGAATCGATTTTTTAGTACACGTGCACAACGCAATCGATACCAAGTTGGGTCAAAATATGAACTATACATATTTATGCTAATTAGGTGTTTTGAGGTTATTGGAGTTGTCATATAGCCATAACGACAGTGTATTTGGAAAATGTTCACAATCTTATATTAAGGTGTAGAACCGATTTTTTAAGTACATATGCACTAAGCAATCTATACCAAGCTGCGTAAAAATACGAACTATACATATTTATGCTAATTAACCGTTTTGAGGTTATTGGAGTTGTCATATAGCCATAACGACAGTGTATTTGGAAAAATTTCACAATCTTATATTAAGGAGTAGAATCCATTTTTTAGTACATATACATTAAGCACTCGATACCAAGTTGCGTAAAAATATGAACTATACATATTTATGCTAATTAACCCGTTTGAGGTTATTGGAGATGTCATATAGCCGTAACGATAGTGTATTTGGAAAAACTTCACAATCTTATATTAAGGTGTAGAATCCATTTTTTAGTACATATGCACTAAGTAGCCGATACCAAGTTGCGTAAAAATATGAACTATATATATTTATGCTAATTAACCGTTTTGAGGTTATTGGAGTTGTCATATAGCCATAACGACAGTGTATTTGGAAAAATTGTACAATATTATATTAAGGCGTAGAATCGATTTTTTAGTACACATGTTCTTAGTAACCGATACCAAGTTGCGTAAAAATATGAACTATACATATTTATGCTAATTAACCGTTTTGAGGTTATTGGAGTTGTCATATAGCCGTAACGACAGTGTATTTGGAAAAATTTCACAATATTACATTAAGGCGTAGAATCGATTTTTTAGTACACATGCACTACGCAATCGATACCAAGTTGGGTCAAAATATGAACTATACATATTTATGCTAATTAGGTGTTTTGAGGTTATTGGAGTTGTCATATAGCCATAACGACAGTGTATTTGGAAAATGTTCACAATCTTATAAAGGGTGATTTTTTAAGAGCTTGATAACTTTTTTAAAAAAAAAAACGCATAAAATTTGCAAAATCTCATCGGTTCTTTATTTGAAGCGTTAGATTGGTTCATGACATTTACTTTTTGAAGATAATTTCATTTAAATGTTGACCGCGGCTGCGTCTTAGGTGGTCCATTCGGAAAGTCCAATTTTGGGCAACTTTTTCGAGCATTTCGGCCGGAATAGCCCGAATTTCTTCGGAAATGTTGTCTTCCAAAGCTGGAATAGTTGCTGGCTTATTTCTGTAGAGTTTAGACTTGACGTAGCCCCACAAAAAATAGTCTAAAGGCGTTAAATCGCATGATCTTGGTGGCCAACTTACGGGTCCATTTCTTGAGATGAATTGTTGTCCGAAGTTTTCCCTCAAAATGGCCATAGAATCGCGAGCTGTGTGGCATGTAGCGCCATCTTGTTGAAACCACATGTCAACCAAGTTCAGTTCTTCCATTTTTGGCAACAAAAAGTTTGTTAGCATCGAACGATAGCGATCGCCATTCACCGTAACGTTGCGTCCAACAGCATCTTTGAAAAAATACGGTCCAATGATTCCACCAGCGTACAAACCACACCAAACAGTGCATTTTTCGGGATGCATGGGCAGTTCTTGAACGGCTTCTGGTTGCTCTTCACCCCAAATGCGGCAATTTTGCTTATTTACGTAGCCATTCAACCAGAAATGAGCCTCATCGCTGAACAAAATTTGTCCGAAAAAAAAAAAACCGAACACTGATTTTGGTAATAAAATTCAATGATTTGCAAGCGTTGCTCGTTAGTAAGTCTATTCATGATGAAATGTCAAAGCATACTGAGCATCTTTCTCTTTGACACCATGTCTGAAATCCCACGTGATCTGTCAAATACTAATGCATGAAAATCCTAACCTCAAAAAAATCACCCGTTATTAAGGTGTAGAACCGATTTTTTAAATACATATGCACTAAGCAATCTATACCAAGCTGCGTAAAAATACGAACTATACATATTTATGCTAATTAACCGTTTTGAGGTTATTGGAGTTGTCATATAGCCATAACAACAGTGTATTTGGAAAAATTTCACAATCTTATAGAATCGATTTTGTACTACAAAACCGATTTTTTAAGTACATATGCACTAAGCAATCTATACCAAGCTGCGTAAAAATACGAACTATACATATTTATGCTAATTAACCGTTTTGAGGTTATTGGAGTTGTCATATAGCCATAACGACAGTGTATTTGGAAAAATTTCACAATCTTGTGCTAAGGTGTAGAATCGATTTTGTAGTACATATGCACTAAGCAATCTATACCAAGTTGCGTAAAAATATGAACTATATACATTTATGCTAATTAACCGTTTTGAGGTTATTGGAGTTGTCATATAGCCATAACGACAGTGTATTTGGAAAAATTTCACAATCTTGTGCTAAGGTGTAGAATCGATTTTGTAGTACATATGCACTAAGCACTCGATAACAAGTTGCGTAAAAATATGAACTATACATATTTATGCTAATTAACCGTTTTGAGGTTATTGGAGTTGTCATATAGCCGTAACGACAGTGTATTTGGAAAAATTTCACAATATTACATTAAGGCGTAGAATCGATTTTTTAGTACACGTGCACTACGCAATCGATACCAAGTTGGGTCAAAATATGAACTATACATATTTATGCTAATTAGGTGTTTTGAGGTTATTGGAGTTGTCATATAGCCATAACGACAGTGTATTTGGAAAATGTTCACAATCTTATATTAAGGTGTAGAACCGATTTTTTAAGTACATATGCACTAAGCAATCTATACCAAGCTGCGTAAAAATACGAACTATACATATTTATGCTAATTAACCGTTTTGAGGTTATTGGAGTTGTCATATAGCCATAACGACAGTGTATTTGGAAAAATTTCACAATCTTATATTAAGGTGTAGAATCCATTTTTTAGTACATATAACGGGTGATTTTTTTGAGGTTAGGATTTTCATGCATTAGTATTTGACAGATCACGTGGGATTTCAGACATGGTGTCAAAGAGAAAGATGCTCAGTATGCTTTGACATTTCATCATGAATAGACTTACTAACGAGCAACGCTTGCAAATCATTGAATTTTATTACCAAAATCAGTGTTCGGTTCGAAATGTGTTTCGCGACAAATTTTGTTCAGCGATGAGGCTCATTTCTGGTTGAATGGCTACGTAAATAAGCAAAATTGCCGCATTTGGGGTGAAGAGCAACCAGAAGCCGTTCAAGAACTGCCCATGCATCCCGAAAAATGCACTGTTTGGTGTGGTTTGTACGCTGGTGGAATCATTGGACCGTATTTTTTCAAAGATGCTGTTGGACGCAACGTTACGGTGAATGGCGATCGCTATCGTTCGATGCTAACAAACTTTTTGTTGCCAAAAATGGAAGAACTGAACTTGGTTGACATGTGGTTTCAACAAGATGGCGCTACATGCCACACAGCTCGCGATTCTATGGCCATTTTGAGGGAAAACTTCGGACAACAATTCATCTCAAGAAATGGACCCGTAAGTTGGCCACCAAGATCATGCGATTTAACGCCTTTAGACTATTTTTTGTGGGGCTACGTCAAGTCTAAAGTCTACAGAAATAAGCCAGCAACTATTCCAGCTTTGGAAGACAACATTTCCGAAGAAATTCGGGCTATTCCGGCCGAAATGCTCGAAAAAGTTGCCCAAAATTGGACTTTCCGAATGGACCACCTAAGACGCAGCCGCGGTCAACATTTAAATGAAATTATCTTCAAAAAGTAAATGTCATGAACCAATCTAACGTTTCAAATAAAGAACCGATGAGATTTTGCAAATTTTATGCGTTTTTTTTTAAAAAAAAGTTATCAAGCTCTTAAAAAATCACCCTTTACATTAAGCACTCGATACCAAGTTGCGTAAAAATATGAACTATACATATTTATGCTAATTAACCCGTTTGAGGTTAGTGGAGATGTCATATAGCCGTAACGATAGTGTATTTGGAAAAATTTCACAATCTTATATTAAGTTGTAGAATCGATTTTGTAGTACATATGCACTAAGTAGCCGATACCAAGTTGCGTAAAAATATGAACTATATATATTTATGCTAATTAACCGTTTTGATGTTATTGGAGTTGTCACATAGCCATAACGACAGTGTATTTGGAAAAATTGTACAATATTATATTAAGGCGTAGAATCGATTTTTTAGTACACATGCACTTAGTAACCGATACCAAGTTGCGTAAAAATATGAACTATACATATTTATGCTAATTAACCGTTTTGAGGTTATTGGAGTTGTCATATAGCCGTAACGACAGTGTATTTGGAAAAATTTCACAATATTACATTAAGGCGTAGAATCGATTTTTTAGTACACGTGCACTACGCAATCGATACCAAGTTGGGTCAAAATATGAACTATACATATTTATGCTAATTAGGTGTTTTGAGGTTATTGGAGTTGTCATATAGCCATAACGACAGTGTATTTGGAAAATGTTCACAATCTTATATTAAGGTGTAGAACCGATTTTTTAGTACATATGCACTAAGCAATCTATACCAAGCTGCGTAAAAATACGAACTATACATATTTATGCTAATTAACCGTTTTGAGGTTATTGGAGTTGTCATATAGCCATAACGACAGTGTATTTGGAAAAATTTCACAATCTTATATTAAGGAGTAGAATCCATTTTTTAGTACATATACATTAAGCACTCGATACCAAGTTGCGTAAAAATATGAACTATACATATTTATGCTAATTAACCCGTTTGAGGTTAGTGGAGATGTCATATAGCCGTAACGATAGTGTATTTGGAAAAATTTCACAATCTTATATTAAGGTGTAGAATCGATTTTTTAGTACATATATATTAAGCACTCGATACCAAGTTGCGTAAAAATATGAACTATATATATTTATGCTAATTAACCGTTTTGAGGTTATTGGAGTTGTCATATAGCCATAACGACAGTGTATTTGGAAAAATTTCACAATCTTATATTAAGGTGTAGAATCGATTTTGTAGTACATATGCACTAAGCACTCGATACCAAGTTGCGTAAAAATATGAACTATATATATTTATGCTAATTAACCGTTTTGAGGTTATTGGAGTTGTCATATAGCCATAACGACAGTGTATTTGGAAAAATTGTACAATATTATATTAAGGCGTAGAATCGATTTTTTAGTACACATGCACTTAGTAACCGATACCAAGTTGCGTAAAAATATGAACTATACATATTTATGCTAATTAACCGTTTTGAGGTTATTGGAGTTGTCATATAGCCGTAACGACAGTGTATTTGGAAAAATTTCACAATATTACATTAAGGCGTAGAATCGATTTTTTAGTACACATGCACTACGCAATCGATACCAAGTTGCGTCAAAATATGAACTATACATATTTATGCTAATTAGGTGTTTTGAGGTTATTGGAGTTGTCATATAGCCATAACGACAGTGTATTTGGAAAAATTTCACAATCTTATATTAAGGTGTAGAATCGATTTTTTAGTACATATGCACTAAGCAATCTATACCAAGCTGCGTAAAAATATGAACTATACATATTTATGCTAATTAACCGTTTTGAGGTTATTGGAGTTGTCATATAGCCATAACGACAGTGTATTTGGAAAAATTTCACAATCTTATATTAAGTTGTAGAATCGATTTTGTAGTACATATGCACTAAGTAGCCGATACCAAGTTGCGTAAAAATATGAACTATATATATTTATGCTAATTAACCGTTTTGAGGTTATTGGAGTTGTCATATAGCCATAACGACAGTGTATTTGGAAAAATTTCACAATATTACATTAAGGCGTAGAATCGATTTTTTAGTACACATGCACTTAGTAACCGATACCAAGTTGCGTAAAAATATGAACTATACATATTTATGCTAATTAACCGTTTTGAGGTTATTGGAGTTGTCATATAGCCGTAACGACAGTGTATTTGGAAAAATTTCACAATCTTATATTAAGGCGTAGAATCGATTTTTTAGTACACATGCACTACGCAATCGATACCAAGTTGCGTAAAAATATGAACTATACATATTTATGCTAATTAGGTGTTTTGAGGTTATTGGAGTTGTCATATAGCCATAACGACAGTGTATTTGGAAAAATTTCACAATCTTATATTAAGGTGTAGAATCGATTTTTTAGTACATATGCACTAAGCAATCTATACCAAGCTGCGTAAAAATATGAACTATACATATTTATGCTAATTAACCGTTTTGAGGTTATTGGAGTTGTCATATAGCCATAACGACAGTGTATTTGGAAAAATTTCACAATCTTATAGAATCGATTTGTAGAATCCATTTTTTAGTACATATGCACTAAGCAATCTATACCAAGCTGCGTAAAAATATGAACTATACATATTTATGCTAATTAACCGTTTTGAGGTTATTGGAGTTGTCATATAGCCATAACGACAGTGTATTTGGAAAAATTTCACAATCTTATATTAAGGTGTAGAATCGATTTTGTAGTACATATGCACTAAGCACTCGATACCAAGTTGCGTGAAAATATGAACTATATACATTTATGCTAATTAACCGTTTTGAGGTTATTGGAGATGTCATATAGCCATAACGACAGTGTATTTGGAAAAATTTCACAATCTTATATTAAGGCGTAGAATCGATTTTTTAGTACACATGCACTTAGTAACCGATACCCAGTTGCGTAAAAATATGAACTATACATATTTATGCTAATTAACCGTTTTGAGGTTATTGGAGTTGTCATATAGCCATAACGACAGTGTATTTGGAAAAATTTCACAATCTTATATTAAGGTGTAGAATCGATTTTTTAGTACACGTGCACTAAGCAATCTATACCAAGTTGCGTAAAAATATGAACTATACATATTTATGCTAATTAGCTGTTTTGAGGTTATTGGAGATGTCATATAGCCATAACGACAGTGTATTTGGAAAAATTTCACAATCTTATATTAAGGCGTAGAATCGATTTTTTAGTACACATGCACTTAGTAACCGATACCAAGTTGCGTAAAAATATGAACTATATATATTTATGCTAATTAACCGTTTTGAAGTTATTGGAGTTGTCATATAGCCGTAACGACAGTGTATTTGGAAAAATTTCACAATATTACATTAAGGCGTAGAATCGATTTTTTAGTACACATGCACTACGCAATCGATACCAAGTTGCGTCAAAATATGAACTATACATATTTATGCTAATTAGGTGTTTTGAGGTTATTGGAGATGTCATATAGCCGTAACGACAGTGTATTTGGAAAAATTTCACAATCTTATATTAAGTTGTAGAATCGATTTTTTAGTACATATGCACTAAGTAGCCGATACCAAGTTGCGTAAAAATATGAACTATATATATTTATGCTAATTAACCGTTTTGAGGTTATTGGAGTTGTCATATAGCCATAACGACAGTGTATTTGGAAAAATTTCACAATCTTATATTAAGGTGTAGAATCCATTTTTTAGTACATATGCACTAAGTAGCCGATACCAAGTTGCGTAAAAATATGAACTATATATATTTATGCTAAAAATATGAACTATATATATTTATGCTAATTAACCGTTTTGAGGTTATTGGAGATGTCATATAGCCATAACGACAGTGTATTTGGAAAAATTTCACAATCTTATATTAAGGTGTAGAATCGATTTTTTAGTACAGATGCACTAAGCAATCTATACCAAGTTGGGTCAAAATATGAACTATACATATTTATGCTAATTAACCGTTTTGAGGTTATTGGAGTTGTCATATAGCCATAACGACAGTGTATTTGGAAAAATTTCACAATCTTATATTAAGGTGTAGAATCGATTTTTTAGTACATATGCACTAAGCAATCTATACCAAGTTGCGTAAAAATATGAACTATACATATTTATGCTAATTAACCGTTTTGAGGTTATTGGAGTTGTCATATAGCCATAACGACAGTGTATTTGGAAAAATTTCACAATCTTATATTAAGGTGTAGAATCGATTTTTAAGTACACATGCACTACGCAATCGATACCAAGTTGCGCAAAAATATGAACTATACATATTTATGCTTATTAGCCGTTTTGAGGTTATTGGAGTTGTCATATAGCCATAACGACAGTGCGTTTGGAAAAATTTCACAATCTTATATTAAGGTGTAGAATCGATTTTTTAGTACATATGCACTAAGCAATCTATACCAAGTTGCGTAAAAATATGAACTATACATATTTATGCTAATTAACCGTTTTGAGGTTATTGGAGTTGTCATATAGCCATAACGACAGTGTATTTGGAAAAATTTCACAATCTTATAGAATCGATTTTGTACTACAAAACCGATTTTTTAAGTACATATGCACTAAGCAATCTATACCAAGCTGCGTAAAAATACGAACTATACATATTTATGCTAATTAACCGTTTTGAGGTTATTGGAGATGTCATATAGCCGTAACGATAGTTTTTAGTACAGATGCACTAAGTAACCGATACCAAGTTGCGTAAAAATATGAACCATACATATTTATGCTAATTAGCCGTTTTGAGGTTATTGGAGATGTCATATAGCCGTAACGACAGTGTATTTGGAAAAATTTCACAATCTTATATTAAGGTGTAGAATCGATTTTGTAGTACATATGCACTAAGTAGCCGATACCAAGTTGCGTAAAAATTCGAACTATACATATTTATGCTAATTAGCCGTTTTGAGGTTATTGGAGTTGTCATATAGCCATAACGACAGTGCGTTTGGAAAAATTTCACAATCTTATATTAAGGTGTAGAACCGATTTTTTAGTACATATGCACTAAGCAATCTATACCAAGTTGCGTAAAAATATAAACTATACATATTTATGCTAATTAACCGTTTTGAGGTTATTGGAGTTGTCATATAGCCATAACGGCAGTGTATTTGGAAAAATTTCACAATCTTATAGAATCGATTTTGTACTACAAAACCGATTTTTTAAGTACAGATGCACTAAGTAACCGGTACCAAGTTGCGTAAAAATATGAACTACACATATTTATTCTAATTAGCCTTTTTGAGGTTATTGGAGATTTCATATAGCCGTAACGATAGTGTATTTGGAAAAATTTCACAATCTTATATTAAGGTGGAGAATCCATTTTTTAGTACACATGCACTAAGTAACCGATACCAAGTTGCGTAGAAATATGAACTATACATATTTATGCTAATTAGCCGTTTTGAGGTTATTGGAGATGTCATATAGCCGTAACGACAGTGTATTTGGAAAAATTTCACAATCTTATATTAAGGTGTAGAACCGATTTTTTAGTACATATGCATTAAGCACTCTATACCAAGTTGCGTAAAAATATGAACTATACATATTTATGCTAATTAACCGTTTTGAGGTTATTGGAGATGTCATATAGCCATAACGACAGTGTATTTGGAAAAATTTCACAATCTTATATTAAGGTGTAGAATCGATTTTTTAGTACAGATGCACTACGCAATCGATACCAAGTTGCGCAAAAATATGAACTATACATATTTATGCTTATTAGCCGTTTTGAGGTTATTGGAGTTGTCATATAGCCATAACGACAGTGCGTTTGGAAAAATTTCACAATCTTATATTAAGGTGTAGAACCGATTTTTTAGTACATATGCACTAAGCAATCTATACCAAGTTGCGTAAAAATATGAACTATACTTATTTATGCTAATTAACCGTTTTGAGGTTATTGGAGTTGTCATATAGCCATAACGACAGTGTATTTGGAAAAATTTCACAATCTTATATTAAGGTGTAGAACCGATTTTTTAAGTACATATGCACTAAGCAATCTATACCAAGCTGCGTAAAAATACGAACTATACATATTTATGCTAATTAACCGTTTTGAGGTTATTGGAGTTGTCATATAGCCATAACGACAGTGTATTTGGAAAAATTTCACAATCTTATATTAAGGAGTAGAATCCATTTTTTAGTACATATACATTAAGCACTCGATACCAAGTTGCGTAAAAATATGAACTATACATATTTATGCTAATTAACCCGTTTGAGGTTATTGGAGATGTCATATAGCCGTAACGATAGTGTATTTGGAAAAATTTCACAATCTTATATTAAGGTGTAGAATCGATTTTTTAGTACATATATATTAAGCACTCGATACCAAGTTGCGTAAAAATATGAACTATATATATTTATGCTAATTAACCGTTTTGAGGTTATTGGAGTTGTCATATAGCCATAACGACAGTGTATTTGGAAAAATTTCACAATCTTATATTAAGGTGTAGAATCCATTTTTTAAGTACATATGCACTAAGCAATCTATACCAAGCTGCGTAAAAATACGAACTATACATATTTATGCTAATTAACCGTTTTGAGGTTATTGGAGTTGTCATATAGCCATAACGACAGTGTATTTGGAAAAATTTCACAATCTTATAACGGGTGATTTTTTTGAGGTTAGGATTTTCATGCATTAGTATTTGACAGATCACGTGGGATTTCAGACATGGTGTCAAAGAGAAAGATGCTCAGTATGCTTTGACATTTCATCATGAATAGACTTACTAACGAGCAACGCTTGCAAATCATTGAATTTTATTACCAAAATCAGTGTTCGGTTCGAAATGTGAAAATCCGCTTTTTTATCGACAAATTTTGTTCAGCGATGAGGCTCATTTCTGGTTGAATGGCTACGTAAATAAGCAAAATTGCCGCATTTGGGGTGAAGAGCAACCAGAAGCCGTTCAAGAACTGCCCATGCATCCCGAAAAATGCACTGTTTGGTGTGGTTTGTACGCTGGTGGAATCATTGGACCGTATTTTTTCAAAGATGCTGTTGGACGCAACGTTACGGTGAATGGCGATCGCTATCGTTCGATGCTAACAAACTTTTTGTTGCCAAAAATGGAAGAACTGAACTTGGTTGACATGTGGTTTCAACAAGATGGCGCTACATGCCACACAGCTCGCGATTCTATGGCCATTTTGAGGGAAAACTTCGGACAACAATTCATCTCAAGAAATGGACCCGTAAGTTGGCCACCAAGATCATGCGATTTAACGCCTTTAGACTATTTTTTGTGGGGCTACGTCAAGTCTAAAGTCTACAGAAATAAGCCAGCAACTATTCCAGCTTTGGAAGACAACATTTCCGAAGAAATTCGGGCTATTCCGGCCGAAATGCTCGAAAAAGTTGCCCAAAATTGGACTTTCCGAATGGACCACCTAAGACGCAGCCGCGGTCAACATTTAAATGAAATTATCTTCAAAAAGTAAATGTCATGAACCAATCTAACGTTTCAAATAAAGAACCGATGAGATTTTGCAAATTTTATGCGTTTTTTTTTAAAAAAAAGTTATCAAGCTCTTAAAAAATAACCCTTTATTAAGGTGTAGTTTCGATTTTTTTGTACATATATATTAAGCACTCGATACCAAGTTGCGTAAAAATATGAACTATATATATTTATGCTAATTAACCGTTTTGAGGTTATTGGAGTTGTCATATAGCCATAACGACAGTGTATTTGGAAAAATTTCACAATCTTGTATTAAGGTGTAGAATCGATTTTGTAGTACATATGCACTAAGCACTCGATACCAAGTTGCGTGAAAATATGAACTATATACATTTATGCTAATTAACCGTTTTGAGGTTATTGGAGTTGTCATATAGCCATAACGACAGTGTATTTGGAAAAATTGTACAATATTATATTAAGGCGTAGAATCGATTTTTTAGTACACATGCACTTAGTAACCGATACCAAGTTGCGTAAAAATATGAACTATACATATTTATGCTAATTAACCGTTTTGAGGTTATTGGAGTTGTCATATAGCCGTAACGACAGTGTATTTGGAAAAATTTCACAATATTACATTAAGGCGTAGAATCGATTTTTTAGTACACATGCACTACGCAATCGATACCAAGTTGGGTCAAAATATGAACTATACATATTTATGCTAATTAGGTGTTTTGAGGTTATTGGAGATGTCATATAGCCGTAACGACACTGTATTTGGAAAAATTTCACAATCTTATATTAAGTTGTAGAATCGATTTTGTAGTACATATGCACTAAGTAGCCGATACCAAGTTGCGTAAAAATATGAACTATATATATTTATGCTAATTAACCGTTTTGAGGTTATTGGAGTTGTCACATAGCCATAACGACAGTGTATTTGGAAAAATTTCACAATCTTATATTAAGGTGTAGAATCCATTTTTTAGTACATATGCACTAAGTAGCCGATACCAAGTTGCGTAAAAATATGAACTATATATATTTATGCTAATTAACCGTTTTGAGGTTATTGGAGTTGTCATATAGCCGTAACGACAGTGTATTTGGAAAAATTTCACAATCTTATATTAAGG
Source organism: Bactrocera dorsalis (assembly GCF_023373825.1). Lineage (NCBI taxonomy): Eukaryota > Metazoa > Arthropoda > Insecta > Diptera > Tephritidae > Bactrocera > Bactrocera dorsalis. Next base: position 151,439 of record NC_064308.1, on the reverse strand, counting down.
TGTAGAATCGATTTTTTAGTACATATGCACTAAGTAACCGATACCAAGTTGCGTAAAAATATGAACTTTACAAATTTATACTAATTAACCGTTTTGAGGTTATTGGAGTTGTCATATAGCCATAACGACAGTGTATTTGGAAAAATTTCACAATCTTATATTAAGGAGTAGAATCCATTTTTTAGTACATATACATTAAGCACTCGATACCAAGTTGCGTAAAAATATGGGCTATACATATTTATGCTAATTAACCCGTTTGAGGTTAGTGGAGATGTCATATAGCCGTAACGATAGTGTATTTGGAAAAATTTCACAATCTTATATTAAGGTGTAGAATCGATTTTTTAGTACATATATATTAAGCACTCGATACCAAGTTGCGTAAAAATATGAACTATATATATTTATGCTAATTAACCGTTTTGAGGTTATTGGAGTTGTCATATAGCCATAACGACAGTGTATTTGGAAAAATTTCACAATCTTTTATTAAGGTGTAGAATCCATTTTTTAGTACATATACATTACGCAGTCGATACCAAGTTCCGTAAAAATATGAACTATACATATTTATGCTAATTAACCGTTTTGAGGTTATTGGAGTTGTCATATAGCCATAAAGACAGTGTATTTGGAAAAATTTCACAATCTTATATTAAGGTGTAAAGGGTGATTTTTTAAGAGCTTGATAACTTTTTTAAAAAAAAAAATGCATAAAATTTGCAAAATCTCATCGGTTCTTTATTTGAAACGTTAGATTGGTTCATGACATTTACTTTTTGAAGATAATTTCATTTTAATGTTGACCGCGGCTGCGTCTTAGGTGGTCCATTCGGAAAGTCCAATTTTGGGCAACTTTTTCGAGCATTTCGGCCGGAATAGCCCGAATTTCTTCGGAAATGTTGTCTTCCAAAGCTGGAATAGTTGCTGGCTTATTTCTGTAGACTTTAGACTTGACGTAGCCCCACAAAAAATAGTCTAAAGGCGTTAAATCGCATGATCTTGGTGGCCAACTTACGGGTCCATTTCTTGAGATGAATTGTTGTCCGAAGTTTTCCCTCAAAATGGCCATAGAATCGCGAGCTGTGTGGCATGTAGCGCCATCTTGTTGAAACCACATGTCAACCAAGTTCAGTTCTTCCATTTTTGGCAACAAAAAGTTTGTTAGCATCGAACGATAGCGATCGCCATTCACCGTAACGTTGCGTCCAACAGCATCTTTGAAAAAATACGGTCCAATGATTCCACCAGCGTACAAACCACACCAAACAGTGCATTTTTCGGGATGCATGGGCAGTTCTTGAACGGCTTCTGGTTGCTCTTCACCCCAAATGCGGCAATTTTGCTTATTTACGTAGCCATTCAACCAGAAATGAGCCTCATCGCTGAACAAAATTTGTCGATAAAAAAGCGGATTTTCTGCCAACTTTTCTAGGACCCATTCACTGAAAATTCGACGTTGTGGCAGATCGTTCGGCTTCAGTTCTTGCACGAGCTGTATTTTATACGGTTTTACACCAAGATCTTTGCGTAAAATCTTCCATGTGGTCGAATAACACAAACCCAATTGCTGCGAACGGCGACGAATCGACATTTCACGGTCTTCAGCCACACTCTCAGAAACAGATGCAATATTCTCTTCTGTACGCACTGTACGCATTCGTGTGGTTGGTTTAATGTCCAATAAAGTAAACTGAGTGCGAAACTTGGTCACAATCGCATTAATTGTTTGCTCACTTGGTCGATTATGTAGACCATAAATCGGACGTAAAGCGCGAAACACATTTCGAACCGAACACTGATTTTGGTAATAAAATTCAATGATTTGCAAGCGTTGCTCGTTAGTAAGTCTATTCATGATGAAATGTCAAAGCATACTGAGCATCTTTCTCTTTGACACCATGTCTGAAATCCCACGTGATCTGTCAAATACTAATGCATGAAAATCCTAACCTTAAAAAAATCACCTTTTATATTTATGCTAATTAACCGTTTCGAGGTTATTGGAGTTGTCATATAGCCATAACGACAGTGTATTTGGAAAAATTGTACAATATTATATTAAGGCGTTGAATCGATTTTTTAGTACACATGCACTTAGTAACCGATACCAAGTTGCCTAAAAATATGAACTATACATATTTATGCTAATTAACCGTTTTGAGGTTATTGGAGTTGTCATATAGCCATAACGACAGTGTATTTGGAAAAATTTCACAATCTTATATTAAGGTGTAGAATCCATTTTTTAGTACATATGCACTAAGCAATCGATACCAAGTTGCGTAAAAATATGAACTATACATATTTATGCTAATTAGCTGTTTTGAGGTTATTGGAGATGTCATATAGCCATAACGACAGTGTATTTGGAAAAATTTCACAATCTTATATTAAGGTGTAGAATCGATTTTTTAGTTCATATGCACTAAGCAATCGATACCAAGTTGCGTAAAAATATGAACTATACATATTTATGCTAATTAACCGTTTTGAGGTTATTGGAGTTGTCATATAGCCATAACGACAGTGTATTTGGAAAAATTTCACAATCTTATATTAAGGTGTAGAATGGATTTTTTAGTACATATGCACTAAGCAATCGATACCAAGTTGCGTAAAAATATGAACTATACATATTTATGCTAATTAACCGTTTTGAGGTTATTGGAGTTGTCATATAGCCATAACGACAGTGTATTTGGAAAAATTTCACAATCTTATATTAAGGTGTAGAATCGATTTTTTAGTACAGATGCACTAAGCAATCTATACCAAGTTGCGTAAAAATACGAACTATACATATTTATGCTAATTAACCGTTTTGAGGTTATTAGAGTTGCCATATAGCCGTAACGACAGTGTATTTGGGAAAATTTCACAATCTTATATTAAGGTGTAGAATCCATTTTTTAGTACAGATGCACTAAGTAACCGATACCAAGTTGCGTAAAAATACGAACTATATATATTTATGCTAATTAGCCGTTTTGAGGTTATTGGAGATGTCATATAGCCGTAACGACAGTGTATTTGGAAAAATTTCACAATCTTATATTAAGGTGTAGAACCGATTTTTTAGTACATATGCATTAAGCACTCTATACCAAGTTGCGTAAAAATATGAATTTCACAATCTTATATTAAGGTGTAGAACCGATTTTTTAAGTACATATGCACTAAGCAATCTATACCAAGCTGCGTAAAAATACGAACTATACATATTTATGCTAATTAACCGTTTTGAGGTTATTGGAGTTGTCATATAGCCATAACGACAGTGTATTTGGAAAAATTTCACAATCTTATATTAAGGTGTAGAATCGATTTTTTAGTACATATGCACTAAGCAATCGATACCAAGTTGCGTAAAAATATGAACTATACATATTTATGCTAATTAACCGGTTTGAGGTTATTGGAGATGTCATATAGCCATAACGACAGTGTATTTGGAAAAATTTCACAATCTTATATTAAGGTGTAGAATCGATTTTTTAGTACATATGCACTAAACAATCGATACCAAGTTGCGTAAAAATATGAACTATACATATTTATGCTAATTAACCGTTTTGAGGTTATTGGAGTTGTCATATAGCCATAACGACAGTGTATTTGGAAAAATTTCACAATCTTATATTAAGGTGTAGAATCGATTTTTTAGTACATATGCACTAAGCAATCGATACCAAGTTGCGTAAAAATATGAACTATACATATTTATGCTAATTAACCGTTTTGAGGTTATTGGAGTTGTCATATAGCCATAACGACAGTGTATTTGGAAAAATTTCACAATCTTATATTAAGGTGTAGAATCGATTTTTTAGTACATATGCACTTAGCAATCGATACCAAGTTGCGTAAAAATATGAACTATACATATTTATGCTAATTAACCGTTTTGAGGTTATTGGAGTTGTCATATAGCCATAACGACAGTGTATTTGGAAAAATTTCACAATCTTATATTAAGGTGTAGAATCCATTTTTTTGTACATATGCACTAAGAAATCGATACCAAGTTGCGTAAAAATATGAACTATACATATTTATGCTAATTAGCCGTTTTGAGGTTATTGGAGATGTCATATAGCCGTAACGACAGTGTATTTGGAAAAATTTCACAATCTTATATTAAGGTGTAGAATCGATTTTTTAGTACATATGCACTAAGCAATCGATACCAAGTTGCGTAAAAATATGAACTATATATATTTATGCTAATTAACCGTTTTGAGGTTATTGGAGTTGTCATATAGCCATAACGACAGTAAATTTGGAAAAATTTCACAATCTTATATTAAGGTGTAGAATCGATTTTTTAGTACATATGCACTTAGCAATCGATACCAAGTTGCGTAAAAATATGAACTATACATATTTATGCTAACTAGCTGTTTTGAGGTTATTGGAGTTGTCATATAGCCATAACGACAGTGTATTTGGAAAAATTTCACAATCTTATATTAAGGTGTAGAATCGATTTTTTAGTACATATGCACTAAGCAATCTATACCAAGTTGCGTAAAAATATGAACTATACATATTTATGCTAATTAACCGTTTTGAGGTTATTGGAGTTGTCATATAGCCATAACGACAGTGCGTTTGGAAAAATTTCACAATCTTATATTAAGGTGTAGAATCGATTTTTTAGTACATATGCACTAAGCAATCGATATCCAGTTTCGTTAAAATATGAACTATACATATTTATGCTAATTAACCGTTTTGAGGTTGTTGGAGTTGTCATATAGCCACAACGACAGTGTATTTGGAAAAATTTCACAATCTTATATTAAGGTGTAGAATCCATTTTTTAGTACATAAGCACTAAGCACTCGATACCAAGTTGCGTAAAAATATGAACTATACATATTTATGCTAATTAACCGTTTTGAGGTTATTGGAGTTGTCATATAGCCATAACGACAGTGTATTTGGAAAAATTTCACAATCTTATATTAAGGTGTAGAATCGATTTTGTAGTACATATACATTAAGCAATCGATACCAAGTTGCGCAAAAATATAAACTATACATATTTAGGCTAATTAACCGTTTTGAGGTTATTGGAGTTGTCATACAGCCATAACGACAGTGTATTTGGAAAAATTTCACAATCATATATTAAGGTGTACAATCGATTTTTTATTACATATGCACTAAGCAATCGATACCAAGTTGCGTAAAAATATGAACTATACATATTTATGCTAATTAGCTGTTTTGAGGTTATTGGAGTTGTCATATAGCCATAACGACAGTGTATTTGGAAAAATTTCACAATCTTATATTAAGGTGTAGAATCGATTTTTTAGTACATATGAACTAAGCAATCGATACCAAGTTGCGTAAAAATATGAACTATACATATATATGCTAATTAACCGTTTTGAGGTTATTGGAGTTGTCATATAGCCATAACGACAGTGTATTTGGAAAAATTTCACAATCTTATATTAAGGTGTAAAATCGATTTTTTAGTACATATGCACTAAGCAATCGATACCAAGTTGCGTAAAAATATAAACTATACAAGTTTATACTAATTAACCCTTTTGAGGTTATTGGAGATGTCATATAGCCATAACGACAGTGTATTTGGAAAAATTTCACAATCTTATATTAAGGTGTAGAATCGATTTTTTAGTACATATGCACTAAGCAATCGATACCAAGTTGCGTAAAAATATAAACTATACATATTTATGCTAATTAACCGTTTTGAGGTTATTGGAGTTGTCATATAGCCATAACGACAGTGTATTTGGAAAAATTTCACAATCTTATATTAAGGTGTAGAATCGATTTTTTAGTACATATGCACTAAGTAACCGATCCCAAGTTGCGTAAAAATATGAACTATACATATATATGCTAATTAACCGTTTTAAGGTTTTTGGAGTTATCATATAGCCATAACGACAGTGTATTTGGAAAAATTTCACAATCTTATATTAAGGTGTAGAATCGATTTTTTAGTACACATGCACTAAGCAATCGATACCAAGTTGCGTAAAAATATGAACTATACATATATATGCTAATTAACCGTTTTGAGGTTATTGGAGTTGTCATATAGCCATAACGACAGTGTATTTGGAAAAATTTCACAATCTTATATTAAGGTGTAGAATCGATTTTTTAGTACATATGCACTAAGCAATCGATACCAAGTTGCGTAAAAATATGAACTATACATATTTATGCTAATTAGCTGTTTTGAGGTTATTGGAGATGTCATATAGCCATAACGACAGTGTATTTGGAAAAATTTCACAATCTTATATTAAGGTGTAGAATCGATTTTTTAGTACATATGCACTAAGCAATCGATACCAAGTTGCGTAAAAATATGAACTATACATATTTATGCTAATTAACCGTTTTGAGGTTATTGGAGTTCCCATATAGCCATAACGACAGTGTATTTGGAAAAATTTCACAATCTTATATTAAGGTGTAGAATCCATTTTTTAGCACACATGCACTAAGCAATCGATACCGAGTTGCGAAAAATTATGAACTATACATATTTATGCTAAATAACCGTTTTGAGTTTATTGGAGTTTTCATACAGCCATAACGACAGTATTTCACAATCTTATATTAAGGTGTAGAATCGATATTTTAGTACACATGCACTAAGCAATCGATACCAAGTTGCGTAAAAATATGAACTATACATATATATGCTAATTAACCGTTTTGAGGTTATTGGAGTTGTCATATAGCCATAACGACAGTGTATTTGGAAAAATTTCACAATCTTATATTAAGGTGTAGAATCGATTTTTTAGTACATATGCACTAAGCAATCGATACCAAGTTGCGTAAAAATATGAACTATACATATTTATGCTAATTAACCGTTTTGAGGTTATTGGAGTTGTCATATAGCCATAACGACAGTGTATTTGGAAAAATTTCACAATCTTATATTAAGGTGTAGAATCGATTTTTTAGTACATATGCACTAAGCAATCGATACCAAGTTGCGTAAAAATATGAACTATACATATTTATGCTAATTAACCGTTTTGAGGTTATTGGAGTTGTCATATAGCCATAACGACAGTGTATTTGGAAAAATTTCACAATCTTATATTAAGGCGTAGAATCGATTTTGTAGTACATATGCACTAAGCAATCGATACCAAGTTGCGTAAAAATATGAACTATACATATTTATGCTAATTAGCTGTTTTGAGGTTATTGGAGTTGTCATATAGCCATAACGACAGTGTATTTGGAAAAATTTCGCAATCTTATATTAAGGTGTAGAATCGATTTTTTAGTACATATGCACTAAGCAATCGATACCAAGTTGCGTAAAAATATGACCTATATATATTTATGCTAATTATCGGTTTTGAGGTTATTGGAGTTGTCATATAGCCATAACGACAGTGTATTTGGAAAAATTTCTCAATCTTATATTAAGGTGTAGAATCGATTTTTTAGTACATATGCACCAAGCAATCGATACCAAGTTGCGTAAAAATATGAACTATACATATTTATGCTAATTAACCGTTTTGAGGTTATTGGAGTTGTCATATAGCCATAACGACAGTGTATTTGGAAAAATTTCACAATCTTATATTATTAAGGATAGAATCCATTTTTTAGTACATATGCACTAAGCAATCTATACCAAGCTGCGTAAAAATATGAACTATACATATTTATGCTAATTAGCTGTTTTGAGGTTATTGGAGTTGTCATATAGCCATAACGACAGTGTATTTGGAAAAATTTCACAATCTTATATTAAGGTGTAGAATCGATTTTTTAGTACATATGCACTAAGCAATCGATACCAAGTTGCGTAAAAATATGAACTATACATATTTATGCTAATTAGCTGTTTTGAGGTTATTTGAGTAGTCATATAGCCATAACGACAGTGTATTTGGAAAAATTTCGCAATTTTATATTAAGGTGTAGAATCGATTTTTTAGTACATATGCACTATGCAATCGATACCAAATTGCGTTAAAATATGAACTATACATAGTTATGCTAATTAACCGTTTTGAGGTTATTGGAGTTGTCATATAGCCATAACGACAGTGTATTTGGAAAAATTTCACAATCTTATATTAAGGTGTAGAATCGATTTTTTAGTACATATGCACTAAGCAGTCGATACCAAGTTGCGTTAAAATATGAACTATACATATGTATGCTAGTTAGCTGTATTGAGGTTATTGGAGTTGTCATATAGCCATAACGACAGTGTATTTGGAAAAATTTCACAATCTTATATTAAGGTGTAGAATCGATTTTTTAGTACATATGCACTAAGCAATCGATACCAAGTTGCGTAAAAATATGAACTATACATATTTATGCTAATTAACCGTTTTGAGGTTATTGGAGTTGTCATATAGCCATAACGACAGTGTATTTGGAAAAATTTCACAATCTTATATTAAGGTGTAGAATCGATTTTTTAGTACATATGCACTAAGCAATCGATACCAAGTTGCGTGAAAATATGAACTATACATATTTATGCTAATTAGCTGTTTTGAGGTTATTGGAGTTGTCATATAGCCATAACGACAGTGTATTTGGAAAAATTTCACAATCTTATATTAAGGCGTAGAATCGATTTTGTAGTACATATGCACTAAGTAGCCGATACCAAGTTGCGTAAAAATATGAACTATACATATTTATGCTAATTAACCGTTTTGAGGTTATTGGAGTTGTCATATAGCCATAACAACAGTGTAGTTGGAGAAATTTCACAATCTTATATTAAGGTGTAGAACCGATTTTTTAGTACATATGCACTAAGCAATCTATACCAAGTTGCGTAAAAATATAAACTATACATATTTATGCTAATTAACCGTTTTGAGGTTATTGGAGTTGTCATATAGCCATAACAACAGTGTATTTGGAGAAATTTCACAATCTTATATTAAGGCGTAGAATCGATATTTTAGTACACATGCACTAAGCAATCGATACCAAGTTGCGTAAAAATATGAACTAAACATATTTATGCTAATTAACCGGTTTGAGGTTATTGGAGTTGTCATATAGCCATAAAGACAGTGTATTTGGAAAAATTTCACAATCTTATATTAAGGCGTAGAATCGATATTTTAGTACACATGCACTAAGCAATCGATACCAAGTTGCGTAAAAATATGAACTATACATATTTATGCTAATTAACCGTTTTGAGGTTATTGGAGTTGTCATATAGCCATAACGACAGTGTATTTGGAAAAATTTCACAATCTTATATTAAGGTGTAGAATCGATTTTTTAGTACATATGCACTAAGCACTCGATACCAAGTTGCGTAAAAATATGAACTATACATATTTATGCTAATTAGCTGTTTTGAGGTTATTGGAGTTGGCATATAGCCATAACGACAGTGTATTTGGAAAAATTTCACAATCTTATATTAAGGTGTAGAATCGATTTTTTAGTACATATGCACTTAGCAATCGATACCAAAATGCGTAAAAATATGAACTATACATATTTATGCTAATTAACCGTTTTGAGATTATTGGAGTTGTCATATAGCCATAACGACAGTGTATTTGGAAAAATTTCACAATCTTATATTAAGGTGTAGAATCGATTTTTTAGTACATATGCACTAAGCAATCGATACCAAGTTGCGTAAAAATATGAACTATACATATTTATGCTAATTAGCCGTTTTGAGGTTATTGGAGTTCCCATATAGCCATAACGACAGTGTATTTGGAAAAATTTCACAATCTTATATTAAGGTGTAGAATCGATTTTTTAGTACATATGCACTTAGCAATCGATACCAAGTTGCGTAAAAATATGAACTATACATATTTATGCTAATTAACCGTTTTGAGGTTATTGGAGTTGTCATATAGCCATAACGACAGTGTATTTGGAAAAATTTCACAATCTTATATTAAGGTGTAGAATCGATATTTTAGTACGCATGCACTAAACAATCTATACCAAGTTGCGTAAAAATATGAACTATACATATTTATGTTAATTAGCTGTTTTGAGGTTATTGGAGATGTCATATAGTCATAACGACAGTGTATTTGGAAAAATTTCACAATCTTATATTAAGGTGTAGAATCGATTTTTTAGTACATATGCACTTAGCAATCGATACCAAGTTGCGTAAAAGTATGAACTATACATATTTATGCTAATTAACCATTTTGAGGTTATTGGAGTTGTCATATAGCCATAACGACAGTTTATTTGGAAAAAATTCACAATCTTATATTAAGGTGTAGAATCGATTTTTTAGTACATATACATTAAGCAATCGATACCAAGTTGCGTAAAAATATGAACTATACATATTTATGCTAATTAACCGTTTTGAGGTTATTGGAGTTGTCATATAGCCATAACGACAGTGTATTTGGAAAAATTTCACAATCTTATATTAAGGTGTAGAATCCATTTTTTAGTACATATACATTAAGCACTCGATACCAAGTTGCGTAAAAATATAAACTTTACATATTTATGCTAATTAACCGTTTTGAGGTTATTGGAGTTGTCATATAGCCATAACGACAGTGCGTTTGGAAAAATTTCACAATCTTATATTAAGGTGTAGAATCGATTTTTTAGTACATATGCACTAAGCAATCGATACCAAGTTGCGTAAAAATATGAACTATACATATTTATGCTAATTAGCTGTTTTGAGGTTATTGGAGTTGTCATATAGCCATAACGACAGTGTATTTGGAAAAATTTCACAATCTTATATTAAGGTGTAGAACCGATTTTTTAGTACATATGCACTAAGCAATCTATACCAAGTTGCGTAAAAATATGAACTATACATATTTATGCTAATTAACCGTTTTGAGGTTATTGGAGTTGTCATAACGACAGTGTATTTGGAAAAATTTCACAATCTTATATTAAGGTGTAGAATCGATATTTTAGTACATATGCCTTAAGTAGCCGATACCAAGTTGCGTAAAAATATGAACTATACATATTTATGCTAATTAACCGTTTTGAGGTTTTTGGAGATGTCATATAGCCATAACGACAGTGCGTTTGGAAAAATTTCACAATCTTATAATAAGGTGTAGAATCGATCTTTTAGTCCATATACATTAAGCAATCGATATCAAGTTGCGTAAAAATATGAACTATACATATTTATGCTAATTAGCTGTTTTGAGGTTATTGGAGTTGTCATATAGCCATAACGACAGTGTATTTGGAAAAATTTCACAATCTTATATTAAGGTGTAGAATCGATTTTTTAGTACATATGCACTAAGCACTCGATACCAATTTGCGTAAAAATAGGAACTATACATATTTATGCTAATTAGCCGTTTTGAGGTTATTGGAGTTGTCATATAGCCATAACGACAGTGTATTTGGAAAAATTTCACAATCTTATATTAAGGTGTAGAATCGATTTTTTAGTACATATGCACTAAGCAATCTATACCAAGTTGCGTAAAAATATGAACTATACATATTTATGCTAATTAACCGTTTTGAGGTTATTGGAGTTGTCATATAGCCATAACAACAGTGTAGTTGGAGAAATTTCACAATCTTATATTAAGGTGTAGAACCGATTTTTTAGTACATATGCACTAAGCAATCTATACCAAGTTGCGTAAAAATATAAACTATACATATTTATGCTAATTAACCGTTTTGAGGTTATTGGAGTTGTCATATAGCCATAACAACAGTGTATTTGGAGAAATTTCACAATCTTATATTAAGGCGTAGAATCGATATTTTAAGTACATATGCACTAAGCAATCGATACCAAGTTGCGTAAAAATATGAACTAAACATATTTATGCTAATTAACCGGTTTGAGGTTATTGGAGTTGTCATATAGCCATAAAGACAGTGTATTTGGAAAAATTTCACAATCTTATGTTAAGGCGTAGAATCGATTTTGTATTATATATGCACTAAGTAACCGATACCAAGTTGCGTAGAAATATGAACTATACATATTTATGCTAATTAACCGTTTTGAGGTTATTGGAGTTGTCATATAGCCATAACGACAGTGTATTTGGAAAAATTTCACAATCTTATATTAAGGCGTAGAATCGATTTTTTAGTACATATGCACTAAGCAATCGATACCAAGTTGCGTAAAAATATGAACTATACATATTTATGCTAATTAACCGTTTTGAGGTTATTGGAGTTGTCATATAGCCATAACGACAGTGTATTTGGAAAAATTTCACAATCTTATATTAAGGTGTAGAATCCATTTTTTAGTACATATGCACTAAGTAACCGATACCAAGTTGCGTAAAAATATGAACTATACATATGTATGCTAATTAACCGTTTTGAGGTTTTTGGAGTTGTCATATAGCCATAACGACAGTGTATTTGGAAAAATTTCACAATCTTATATTAAGGTGTAGAATCCATTTTTTAGTACATATGCACAAAGCAATCGATATCAAGTTGCGTAAAAATATGAACTATACATATTTATGCTAATTAGCTGTTTTGAGGTTATTGGAGTTGTCATATAGCCATAACGACAGTGTATTTGGAAAAATTTCACAATCTTATATTAAGGTGTAGAATAGATTTTTTAGTACACATGCACTAAGCAATCGATACCAAGTTGCGTAAAAATATGAACTATACATATTTATGCTAACTAACCGTTTTGAGGTTATTGGAGTTGTCATATAGCCATAACGACAGTGTATTTGGAAAAATTTCACAATCTTATATTAAGGTGTAGAATCGATTTTTTAGTACATATGCACTAAGCAATCGATACCAAGTTGCGTAAAAATATGAACTATACATATTTATGCTAATTAACCGTTTTGAGGTTATTGGAGTTGTCATATAGCCATAACGACAGTGTATTTGGAAAAATTTCACAATCTTATATTAAGGTGTAGAATCGATTTTTAAGTACACATGCACTAAGCAATCGATACCAAGTTGCGTAAAAATATGAACTATACATATTTATGCTAATTAACCGTTTTGAGGTTATTGGAGTTGTCATATAGCCATAACGACAGTGTATTTGGAAAAATTTCACAATCTTATATTAAGGTGTAGAATCGATTTTTTAGTACAGATGCACTAAGCACTCGATACCAAGTTGCGTAAAAATATGAACTTTACATATTTATACTAATTAGCTGTTTTGAGGTTATTGGAGTTGTCATATAGCCATAACGACAGTGCGTTTGGAAAAATTTCACAATCTTATATTAAGGTGTAGGATCGATTTTTAAGTACACATGCACTACGCAATCGATACCAAGTTGCGTCAAAATATGAACTATACATATTAATGCTAATTAGCCGTTTCGAGGTTATTGGAATTGTCATATAGCCATAACGACAGTGCGTTTGGAAAATTTCACAATCTTATATTAAGGTGTAGAACCGATTTTTTAGTACATATGCACTAAGCAATCTATACCAAGTTGCGTAAAAATATGAACTATACATATTTATGCTAATTAACCGTTTTGAGGTTATTGGAGTTGTCATAACAACAGTGTATTTGGAGAAATTTCACAATCTTATATTAAGGTGTAGAACCGATTTTTTAGTACATATGCATTAAGCAATCTA